>NC_037681.1:94225562-94410797 GCF_003255815.1 Theropithecus gelada
TTGCATTGGGAGTTATACCTGATGTAAATGACGAGTTGATGGGTGCTGACGAGTTGATGGGTGCAGCACAGCAACATGGCACAAGTATACATATGTAACAAACCTGCACGTTATGCACATGTACCCTAGAACTTAAAGTATCATAATAATAAAAAATAAATTAATTAATTAAAAAAATAAAAAAAATTAAAAAAAAATAAAAATAAGGTTGTGACTGTTAGGTACCTTTACTCAATAAGGTTGTGGCTGTTAGGTACCTTTACTCAATAAGGTTGTGGCTGTTAGGTACCTTTACTCAATAAGGTTGTGACTGTTAGGTACCTTTACTCAATAAGGTTGTGACTGTTAGGTGCCTTTATCATTTTAAAACTCAATAAGGTTGTGGCTGTTAGGTACCTTTTCATCCCACAGTAGGCATGAAAGCTCTTAGGCACCTTAATACCCCAAACAAGCTACTCTTTTCCGTTTTGTAATTAAGTGTTTTATGGAAAGGTACATTTAAATTATGTAAACATCTTATTCCTCAGCAAATGTACTTATTTGTTTATTTATATCTGTACAGAATCTTTTTTATTCAATGACTTATGATCTATTGCTGCCTTTTTTCTTTTTAACTTATTTGAAAATACATATAGACTCACAAGAAAAATATGTGACTCACGAGAGGTTACAAAAATAGCCAAGGGAGGTCCCCACTCAGCTTCTCCATTGGTAATGTCTTACATAATTATAATGCATTATCAAAACCAGTAAATTGATATTGGCACAATACAGTCAACTGGACTAGACGTCAATCAGATTTCACAAGTTTTTGCATGCACTCTGTTATTCTAATGGATATGTGTATGATTCTGTAAAATTTAATCACACGTATAGCTTCATGTAACCACCATCATAATCAAGATACAGAAGTGCTCTGTTACTGTGAAGGAATTCCCTTGTGCCTCCCCTTTTCTAGTCACACCCTGTACCCTCAACCCAGCCTTCTTTAACCCCCGAAAGCCAGTGATTACTGTATAATTTTGTCATTTTGAGAAGTTATGTAGATGGAATCCAACATGTTATATAGGTGGAATATAACATGTAAACTTTGAGTTGTATTTTTCTTACTCAGCGTACTGACCTGGAGATCCATTCAACTTGTGTGTATCGGTAGTTAATTTCCTTGTATTGCTCAGTATTCCATTATATGGAATTTATACAGTGTGTTTATCCATTCACCTGTTGAAGGACATCGTTTCCAATGCTTATTACTAATAAAGCTGTTATGAACATTCATGTACTTTCTTTTTTATATACTTTAAGCATGTGCAGAACGTGCAGGTTTGTTACATAGGTATACATGTGCCATGGTGGTTTGCTGTACCCATCAACTCATCATCTACATTAGGTATTTCTCCTAATGTTCTGTCTCCCCTTGTCTCCCACCCCTTGACAGGCCCCAGTGTGTGATGTTCCCCTCCCTGTGCCCATATGTTCTCAACTCCCACTTATGAGTGAGAACATGCAGTGTTTGGTTTTCTGTCCCTGTGTTAGTTTGCTGAGAATGATGGTTTCTAGCTTCATCCATGTCCCTCCAAAGGACATGAACGCATTCTTTTTTATGGCTGCATAGTATTACATGGTGTATATGTGCCACATTTTCTTTATCCAGTCTAACATTGATGGGGATTTGGGTTGGTTCCAAGTCTTTGCTGTTGTGAATAATGCTGCAGTAAACATACATGTGCATGTGTCTTTATAGTAGAATGATTTATAATCCTTGGGGTATATACCCAGTTATGGGATTGCTGGATCGAATGGTATTTCTAGTTCTAGATCCTTGAGGAATCACCACACTGCCTTCCACAATGGTTGAACTAATTTACACTCCCACCAACAGTGTAAAAGCATTCCTGTTTCTCCACATCCTTTCCAGCATCTGTTGTTTCCAGACTTTTTAATGATTGCCATTCTAACTGGCATGAGATGGTTTCTCATTGTGGATTTGATTTGCATTTCTCTAATGACCAGTGATGATGAGCTTTTTTTCATGTTTGTTGGCTGCATATAAATGTCTTCTTTTGAAAAGTGTCTGTTTATATACTTCGCTCACTTTTTGATGGGGTTGTTTTTTTCTTGTAAATTTGTTTAAGTTCCTTGTTTTCATTCTTAAGTAAATTAAGTTTCTTTGATTTTCGTTCTTTTGCATTTGCTGAAGAGTGTTTTACTTCCAATTATGTGGATCTCAGCCCTTTTTCAGATGCATAGATTGCAAAAATTTTCTACCATTCTGTAGGTTGCCTGTTCACTCTAATGATAGTTTCTTTTGCTGTGCAGAAGCTCTTTAGTTTAATTAGATCTCATTTGTCAATATTGGCTTTCGTTGCCATTGCTTTTGGTATTTTAGTCATGAACTCTTTGCCCATGGTATTGCCTAGGTTTTTTTCTAGGGTTTTTATGGTTTTAGGTCTTATGTTTAAGTCTTTAATCCATCTTGAGTTAATTTTTGTATAAGGTGTAAGGAAGGGATCCTGTTTCAGTTTTCTGCATATGGCTAGCCAGGTTTCCCAACACCATTTATTAAATAGGGAGTCCTTTCCCCATTTGTTTTTGTCAGGTTTGTCAAAGATCAGATGGTTGTAGATGTGTGGTGTTATTTTTGAAGCCCCTGCTCTGTTCCATTGGTCTATGTATCAGTTTTGGTACCAGTACCATGCTGTTTTGGTTCCTGTAGCCTTGTAGTATAGTTTGAAGTCTGATATTATGATGCCTCCAGCTTTGTTCTTTTTGCTTAGGATTGTCTTGGCTATACGGGCTCTTTTTTGGTTCTATATGAAATTTAAAGTCATTTTTTCTAATTCTGTGAAGAAAGTCAATGGTAGCTTGATGAGGATAGCATTGAATCTATAAATTACTTTGGACAGTATGGCCATTTCACAATATTGATTCTTCCGATCCATGAGCATGGAATGTTTTCCATTTGTTTGTGTCCTCTCATTTCCTTGAGCAGTGGTTTGTAGTTCTCCTTGAAGAGGTCCTTCGCATCCATCGAATGTTGTATTCCTTGGTATTTTATTCTGTTTGTAAGAATTGTGAATGAGAGTTTGCTCATGATTTGGCTCTCTATTATTGGTGTAGAGGAATGCTTGTGATTTTTGCACATTGATTTTGTATCCTGAGACTTTGCTGAAGTTGCCTATCAGCTTAAGGAGTTTTTGGGCTGAGATGATGGAGTTTTCTAAATATTATACAATCATGTCATCTGCAAACAGAGATAATTTGACTTCCTCTCTTCCTATTTGAATATGCTTTATTTCTTTCTCTTGCCTAATTGCCCTGGCCAGAACTTCCAATACTATGTTGAATAGGAGTGGTGAGAGAGGCCATCCTTGTGTTGTGTCAGTTTTCAAAGGGAATGCTTACAGCTTTTGCCCATTCAGTATGATATTGGCTGTGGGTTTGTCACAAATAGCTCTTATTTTTTTTGAGATATGTTCAATCAATACCTAGTTTATTGAGCGTTTTTAGCATGAAGGGGTGTTGAATTTTATTGAAGGCCTTTTCTGCATCTGTTGAGATAATCATGTGTTTTTTTGTTATTGGTTCTGTTTATGTGATGGATTACATTTATTGATTTGTGTGTGTTGAACCAGCCTTACATACCAGGGATGAAGCCAACTTGATCTTGGTGGGTAAGCTTTTTAATGTGCTGCTGGATTCGTTTTGCCAGTAGTTTATTGAGGATTTTTGCATCAATGTTTATCAGGGATATTGGCCTGAAATTTTCTTTTTTGTTGTCTCTCTGCCAGGTTTTGGTATCAGGATGATGCTGGCCTCATAAAATGAGTTAGGGAGGAGTCCCTCTTTTTCTGTTGTTTGGAATAGTTTCAGAAGGAATGGTACCAGCTCCTCTTTGTACCTCTGGTAGAATTCAGCTGTGAATCCATCTGGTCCTGGGCTTTTCTTGGTTGGTAGGCTATTACTGCCTCAATTTCAGAACTTGTCATTGGTCTATTCAGGGATTTGACTTCTTCCTGGTTTAGTCTTGGGAGAGTGTAAGTGTCCAGGAATTTATCCATTTCTTCTAGATTTTCTAGTTTATTTGCGTAGAGGTGTTTATAGTATTCTGTGATGGTAGTTTGTATTTCTGTGGGATCGGTGGTGATCTCCCCTTTATCATTTTTTATTGTGTCTATTTGATTCTTCTCTCTTTTCTTCTTCATTATTCTGGCTAGGGTCTACCTATTTTGTTAATCTTTTCAAAAAACCAACTCCTGGATTCATTGATTTTTTTTTTTTTTTTTTTTTCCTTTGGGAAGGGTTTTTCAAAAGTGTCTCTATCCCCTTCAGTTCTGCTCTGATCTTAGTTATTTCTTGTCTTCTGCTAGCTTTTGAATTTGCTTTCACTTCTCTAGTTATTTTAATTGTGATGTTAGGGTGTCAATTTTAGATCTTTCCTGCTTTTTCCTATGGGCATTTAGTGTTATAAATTTCCCTCTAAACACTGCTTTAAATGTGTCCCAGAGATTCTGGTACATTGTGTCTTTGTTCTCATTGTTTTCATATAACTTATTTATTTCTGCCTTAATTTCGTTATTTACCCAGTAGTCATTCAGGAGCAGGTTATTCAGTTTCCATGTAGTTGTGCAGTTTTGAGTGAGTTAGTTTCCTTCTTTCCTTCCTTCCTTCCTTCCTTCCTTCCTTCCTTCCTTCCTTCCTCCCTCCCTCCCTCCCTCCCTCCCTCCCTCCCTCCCTCCCTCCCTTCCTTTCTTCCTGGAGCAGGTTATTCAGTTTCCATGTGTTGTGTGGTTTTGAGTGAGTTAGTTCCCTCCCTCCCTTCCTCCCTCCCTCCCTTTCTTTTTATACCAAGTCTCGCTCTGTCACCCAGGCTGCAGTGCAGTGGTGCAATCTCGGCTCACTGCAAGCTCTGCCTCCTGGGTTCACGCCATTCTCCTGCCTCAGCCTCCCAAGTAGCTGGGACTATAGGCGCCCGCCACCACGCCTGGCTAATTTCTTTTTGTATTTTTAGTAGAGATGGAGTTTCACTGTGTTAGCCAGGATGGTCTTGATCTCCTGACCTCATGATCCACCCGCCTCGGACTCCCAAAATGCTGGGATTACAGGCGTGAGCCACCGCACCCATCCAAGTGAGTGTCTTAGTCCTGAGTTCTAATTTGATTTCACTGTGGTCTGAGAGACTGTTTGTTATGATTTTCATTCTTTTGCATTTGCTGAGGAGTGTTTTACTTCCAATTATGTTGTCAATTTTAGAATAAGTGCTATGTAGTACTGAGAAGAATGTATATTCTGTTTATTTGGGATATAGAGTTCTGTAGATGTCTATTAGGTCTGCTTGGTCCAGAGCTGAGTTCAAGTCCTGAATATCCTTGTTAATTTTCTGTCCTGTTGATTTGTCTAATATTGACAATGGGGCATTAAAGTCTCCCACTATTACCATGTGGGAGTCTAAGTCTCTTCGTAGGTCTCTAAGAACTTGCTTTATGAATCTGGGTGCTCTTGTATTGGGCGCATATATATTCAGGATAGTTAGCTCTTCTTGTTGCATTGATCCCTTTACTATCATGTAATGCCCTTCTTTTTCTTTTTTTATCTTTGTTGGTGTAAAGTCTGTTTTATCAGAGACTAGGATTTCAACCCCTTTTTTTTTTTTTTTTTGCTTGTTTGTTTGGCTTTCCATTTGCTTGGTAAATCTTCCTCCATCCCTTTATTTTGAACCTATGTGTGTCTTTGCACGTGAGATGGGTCTCCTGAATACAGCACACCAATGGGTCTTGACTCTATCCAGTTTGCCAGTCTGTGCATTTTAATTGGGGCGTGTAGCTCGTTTACATTTAAGGTTACTATTGTTAGGTGTGAATTTGGTCTTGTCATTATGATGCTAGCTGGTTATTTTGCCCATTAGTTTATGTAGTTTCTTCATAGTGTTGATGGTCTTTACATTTTTTTTTTCTTTTTGCAGTGGCTGGTACTGGTTTTGCCTTCCCATATTTGGTGCTTCCTTCAGGAACTCTTGTAAGGCAGGCCAGGTGGTGACAAAATCCCTCAGCATTTGCATGTCTGTAAAGGATTTTATTTCTCCTTCACTTATGATGCTTAGTTTGACTGGATATGAAATTCTGAGTTGAAAATTCTTTTCTTGAAGAATATTGAATATTGGCCCCCACTCTTTTCTGCCTTGTTAGGGTTTCGGCCGAGAGATCTGCTGTTAGTGTGATGGGCTTCCCTTTGTGGGTAACCTGACCTTTGTCTCTGGCTGCCCTTAATATTTTTTCCGTCATTTCAACCTTGGTGAATCTGACGATTATGTGTTTTGGGGTTGCTCTTTTTGAGGAGTATCTTTGTGGTGTTCTCTGTATTTCCTGAATTTGAATGTGGTCCTGTCTTACTAGGTTGGGGAAGTTCTCCTGGATAATATGCTGAAGAGTGTTTTCCAACTTGGTTCCATTCTCCTCGTCACTTTCAGGTATACCAATCAAACGTAGGCTTGGTCTTTTCACATAGTCCCATATTTCTTGGAGGCTTTGTTTGTTCCTTTTCATTCTTTTTTCTCTAATCTTGTCTTCACACTTTATTTCATTAAGTTGATCTTTAGTCTCTGATATCCTTTCTTCCAGTTGATTGATTCAGCTATTGATACTTGTGTATGCGTCTCAAATTTCTCGTGCTGTGTTTTTCAGCTCCATCAGGTCATTTATGTTCATCTCTAAACTAGTTATTCTAGTTAGCAATTCCTCTAACCTTTTATCAAGATTCTTAGTTTCCTTGCATTGGGTTAGAACATGCTCCTTTAGCTTGGAGGAGTTTGTTATTACCCATCTTCTAAAACCTACTTCTGTCAATTCGTCAAACTCATTCTCCATCCAGTTTTGTTGCTGGTGAGAGTTGTGATCCTTTGGAGGAGAAGAGGCATTCTGGTTTTTGGAATTTTCAGCCTTTTTGCACTGTTTTTTCCTCATCTTTGTGGATTTATCTACCTTTGGTCTTTACTGTTGGTGAACTTCAGATGGAGTTTTTGTGTGGTCGTTCTTTTTGTTGATGTTGAGGCTTTTGCTTTCCGTTTGTTAGTTTTCCTTCTAACAGGCCTCTCTGCTGCAGGTCTGCTGGAGTTTGCTGGGGGTCCACTCCAGACCCTGTTTGCCTGGGTATCACCAATGGGGGCTGCAGAACAGCAAAGCTTGCTGCCTTCTCCTACCTCTGGAAGTTTCGTCCCAGAGGGGCATCTGCTAGATGCCAGCCAGGGCTCTCCTGTGTGAGGTTTCTGTCGACCTCTGCTGGGAGGTGTCTCCCCACCAGGAGGCATGGGAGTCAGGGACCCACTTGTGGAGGCAGTCTGTCCCTTAGCAGAGCTCTAGGGCTATACTAGAAGATCTGCTGCTCTATTCAGAGCTGGCAGGCAGGAACGTTTAAGTCAGCTGAAGCTGCACCCACAGCTGCCCCTTCCCCCAGGTGCTCTGTCCCAGGGAGATTGGAGTTTTAGCTATAAGCACCTGACTGGGGCTGCTGCCTTTCTTTCAGAGATGCCCTGCCCAGAAAGGAGGAATCTAGACAGGCAGTCTGGCTACAGTGGCTTTGCCGTGCTGCTTTGGGCTCCACCCAGTCTGAAATTCATGGCAGCTTTGTTTACACTATGAGGAGAAAACTGCCTACTCAAGCCTCAGTAATGGTGGACGCCCCTCCCCTCACAAAGCTGGAGCATCCCAGGTCGACTTAAGGCTGTTGTGCTGGCAGTGAGAATTTCAAGCCAGTGGATTTTAGCATGCTGGACTCCTTGGGGGTGGGATCCACTGAGCTAGATCACTTGCCTCCCTGGCTTCAGCCCCCTTTCCAGAGGAGTGAACGGTTCTGTCTTGCTGGCATTTCAGGCGCCACTGGGGTATGAAAAAAAAAACTCCTGCAACTATCTCAGTGTCTGCCCAAATGGCAGCCCAGTTTTGTGCTTGAAACCCAGGGCCCTGGTGGCATAGGCACCCAAGGGAATCTCCTGGTCTGTGGGTTTCGAAGACCGTGGGAAAAGCGTAGTATCTGGGCCGGAATGCACTATTCCTCGCAGCACAGTCCCTCATGGCTTCCCTGGGCTAGGGGAGGGAGTTCCCCAACCCCTTGTGCTTGCCAAGTGATGCAACACCCCACCCTGCTGCTGCTCACCCTCTGTGGGCTGCACCCACTGTCTAAGCAGTCTCAATGAGATGAACTGGGTACCTCAGTTGAAAATGCAGAAATCACCTGCCTTCTGTGTTGGCCTTGCTAGAAGCTGCAGACCGGTGCTGTTCTATTTGGCCATCTTGCCTGGAAATCCCTCATGTATTTGTTATTACATGACCATAAGTTTTTTATTTCTCTATGACAGTGGGTGTTAACTAGGAGTGATTTTACCCCTCAGGGAACATGAGAAATGTCTGAAGACATTTTTGATTGTAGTGACTAGGAAAGAGATGCTACTGGTGTCTAGTAAATAAAAGACAGAGGTGCTGTGGAATATCCTAGAATGCACAAGACAGTCCTGCATAACAAAGAATTGTTTCAAAATGTCAGTGCTGAGGTTGAGAAACTGCACTGGGATTAATACCCAGGAGTGTGATTATTGGGTTATATGTAAGTATATGTTTAATTTTATAGGAAACTGCCAGAGTGTTTTCCAGAGTGGTTATAACATTTTGTATTTCCAATAACTATGTATGAGAGATCAAGTTCCTCCACATCCTCATCAGCATTTATACTGTCAGTATTTATTTTTTTATTTTTTTGAGATGGAGTCTCACTCTGTCACCCAGGCTGGAGTGCAGTAGCGCGATCTTGGCTCAGTAGCGCGATTTCGGCTCAATGCAACCTCCACCTCCTGCGTTTAGGTGATTCTCCTGCCTCATCCTCCTGAGTAG
The DNA here is from genome assembly GCF_003255815.1 of Theropithecus gelada. Classification (NCBI taxonomy): domain Eukaryota; kingdom Metazoa; phylum Chordata; class Mammalia; order Primates; family Cercopithecidae; genus Theropithecus; species Theropithecus gelada. Next base: position 94,234,442 of record NC_037681.1, read on the forward strand.
CTGGTACTACAGGTGCACACCACCACACCCAGCTAGTTTTTGTATTTTCAGTAGAGATGGGGTTTCACCATATTGGTCAGGCTGGTCTTGAACTCCTGACCTTATGATCCCCCCACCTTGGCCTCCCAAAGTGCTGGGATTACAGGCATGAGGTACCACGCCTGTCCACTGTCAGATTTTTTTTTTTTTAATTTAGCCTTCCTGGTTGGTATATAGGGGTTATCTCATTGTTGCTTTAATTTGCATTTCTCTACTAGTGACAATGAACATTTTTTAATATGCCCGTTTACTATCTATATATTTTCTATTAAAATTGTTTTGCTCATTTTCTAATTGCATATTTTTTTTTGTACTGTTGAATTTAGAGAATCTTTATATATTCTGGATACAAATTCTTTATTAGATTTCAGACTTGCAAATTTTTACATTATACAAAACCAAGTTTTCTTATTCCGTTTATTGTTACTATTGTAATTTGTTTTGATGCTCCAAATACAGATTTGGTGGCCAGTGGCAGCCCCTTCAAGCTGGCTCTGTATCCTTTTCATACGTCCCCGTCATCTTTTGATCATGTCTTTGCTTTCTGGCACAAGATATTTCAGGCTTATCTTATACTTTCCTTCTCTAGCTCTGGAATCAACCAGTTCTCCAAGAAGCCTGTTCTTCCAGTGGAATGTGCTATTTAGAGGCTAGGATTTAAACACTAGGCATATGTGTTGCTACTGGGTTGCTCTCAGCCCTACACTTATTTACATTAGTATTTATTTCTCTGTCTGTATATATTAAAAACCATATGTTCATCTAATTTTTATTTTACTTTTTTCTTTGTTTTTGTAACTTTCATATCTAATAGTGAGTAACCTCACTTCCAGTATGCTTTATATAACGAATATTCTCATCTCTTGCCAACCTCTCCCCAGCAAGGATGACCCTAATTCTCCACTTGGATTCAAACACTTTATTCAGTCTGTCCCCTTGGGTGGGTGCTCTTTTCACCCTGCCTGGGCTTTGGCACTCCATGCTAGACCACTTCTCAACATGTATACCACCCCTGCCTACTTGGTCTGTAACTTTCCTGTGTCAGAATGCTCATCACCCTCAACATATGGACACTCTCCCCATGCCACTTAGGTTCTGACTCCCCATGCTGAACTACCCCCTCACATGGATTTCTTCCTCATACTGCATAGGCTCATGACACCTCACATTGGTCTCACCTCTACTTGAATGCCTTTATCTTGTTTAGGATTTGACTCATGATGCCAGGCTACACCATGTAGATAGCCTCCTCACTCAGGTTCTGACATTCAAGGTCAGACTGACTCCTTTCATCCTGCTTGAGTAGTGACTCACCACACTGCCCTTACCCTGTATGACACGTTTCTCATCCTGCAGGAAATCTGACTTTCCAACCTAGGCTATCTCTCTGTGTAGTTATTTTCCTTCTCTACTGCAGCTCTGCCACTCCATGTAAGGACACCCCAGTGTGGAGACACCTACCTCATTCTGCTTGGGCTCTAACTCTACATGTCTGGTGGGCCTCCCTCTTCATGGAAGCCCTCCTTATCCTGATTTGGTGCTTTTATTGCACATGAGGCCACACCTCTGCAAAGACTGTCTCCTTGCCCTGCTTGAATTCTAATACTCTGTGCTATGACACTTCTTTACATGGGCACCTTCCTTACCCTAATGAAATTCTGATACCTTGCTCTGGCCCATTGTCATTCCATTTGCTACAGAGTCCCACCTTGTTCTGCCCACCTAATGGTTTTAAAATTCAATTGTTTGGGATGGGAAAGACAAAAGAAAAGGAGAATAGAAACACAGGAGAGGGGAGAGAGAATAGGAAGCTTATTTTTTATCACTTTATGATTAATATATCTTTTCTATCCTTTTACTTTCAACCTATCTGTGACCTCACAGTAAAGTGCATCACTTGTCAATGTCATATAGTTGAATGTTATTCATTTTTAATGTTGTCTGTTAATCTTTATCTTATAACTGAGATATTTAGTTCATTTACATTTAATATAATTATTGAGCTAGTTGATTTTGCTATCCTTTATTATTTTAGGTTAATTAATTATTTTTATTCCGTGTTATTTTCTCTGTTGGCTTGTTTTACTGTTTTTCCTTTTAGTGATTATCCTAGAGATTATAATATACTTCCTTGACTTTACAGTTTACCTTAAGTTAGTACTTTTTCCACTTTATGAGCAGCAAAGTATCTTATGACAGTTGAACTCTATTTACTCCTCGTATTTTTGCTTTTGTTGTCATATATATATTTCTGTTCTACATGTTCTAAATCCCACAAGACATTATTATTGTTGCTTTGAACAAACAACATTCTTTTCCATATATATGTATATAGGAAATATAAAACAAAGTAAAATATGTATGTATACACAAGGGTGTATGTATGTATGTGTACATGTATGTATTTACACACACACACACACACACATCCTTTAAGTGTTCTACATTCTTTCTAGCAGTTCTTTACTATGTTGGATCATTTTCCTTCAGCCTAAAAAAAATTTCCTTTGGGGCCGGGTGCAGTGGCTCAAGCCTGTAATCCCAGCACTTTGGGAGGCCGAGACGGGTGGATCACGAGGTCAGAAGATCGAGACCATCCTGGCGAACACGGTGAAACCCCGTCTCTACTAAAAAATACAAAAAACTAGCCGGGCGAGATGGCGGGCGCCTGTAGTCCCAGTTACGTGGGAGGCTGAGGCAGGAGAATGGCATAAACCCGGGAGGCGGAGCTTGCAGTGAGCTGAGATCCGGCCACTGCACTTCAGCCCGGGCGACAGAGCGAGACTCCGTCTCAAAAAAAAAAAAAAAATTTCCTTTGGTATTTCCTGAAGTCTTCTGGGGATTATCTTAGTTTTTATTTGTTTGGTTTAAAAAAATGTATTTCCGTTGGTTATAGAATTATAGGTTTTTATTTCAACACTTTAAAGAGCTACTATCTTTGTTGAAAGGCCAAGTGTCTTTTTTTTTTTTTTTTTTTTTTTGAGACAGAGTCTTGCTCTGTCGCCCAGGCTGCAAGCTCTGCCTCCCGGGTTCATGCCATTCTCCTGCCTCAGCCTCCCAAGTAACTGGGACTACAGGCGCCTGCCACCATACCTGGCTAATTTTTTGTATTTTTTAGTAGAGAAGGGGTTTCACTGTATTAGCCAGGATGGTCTCGATCTCCTGACCTCGTGATTCATCCGCCTCGGCCTCCCAAAGTGCTGGGATTACAGGCGTGAGCCACCGCGCCTGGCCCAAGTGTCATTCTTGTTTTTGCACTTTTGATTTTCAGCAGTTTGGCTTTGATGCCCCAAGAGTTGGTTTTTCTTTGTATTCTTTGTGTTCACTGAGCTTCTTAACTCAGTAGATTAAGTCTTTTACCTGTTTTGGAGAATTCTTACCCATTAACTCATAAATATTGTTTCTGCACACTTGTCTCTTCTCCTAGGAGTAAAATTACACATATATTGGATTATATGTCTCTGCCGCATGAGTCTCTTATACTGGCATCTGTTCATTCTTTTTCTGTTCGGTAGTTTTCTGTAGACTTTTTGAATTTACAAATTAGTTTTACAAATGTCTGTTTGCTTCTACTACCATTGAATCAAATTTCAGATAATGTACTTTTTATTCTGAAATATTCGTTTCTTTTTTAATAGATTGTAGTTTTCTTTTGAGATTTTCCATGTTTTATCTACTTCCCTTTATCTTTTGCTCTGAATATATTAATAATCATTTTGAAGTCTTTTTGTGCTAACTTGTAGCTAACTCCCCTGTAAATCAGTTTTTCTTGTCTACTTTTTCTCTCAATTTTTGGTCAGTTTTTCCTGCTTCATATGTTACATAGTGTTTTGTGTGTTGAATATTGTAAGTAAGAGGATAATAGAGATTGAGGATATTTGCACATAAAGGGACTAGAAAAACAAGAGCAAGCCAATCCCAAAGCTAACAGAAGAAAATAGATAACCAAAATTAGAGCTGAACTGAATGAAATTGAGATGCGAAAATCCATGCAAAAGATTAACTAAATCAAAAATTGATTCTTCCAAAGAATAAACAAGATTGACAGACCACTAACTAAATTGTTAAAGAAAAAAGACAAAATAAGTACAATCAGAAATGACAAAGGTGACACTATCACTGACTCCACAGAAATACACAAACACACACACACACACACACACTCAGAGACTATTATGAACACCTATTCACACAAAAACTAGGAAACCTAGAAGAAATGGATAAATTCCTAGAAATATACAACCTCCCAAGATTGAGCCAGGAAGAAATGGAAATCATGAACAGACCAATGAGTTCTGAAATTGAGTCAGTAATAAAAAACTTCTTCACAACAAAAGAAACCATCAGCATAGTAAGTGAACAACCTACAGAATGGGACAAAATATTTGCAAACTGTGCATGCGACAAAGGTCTAATATCCAGAATCTGTAAGGGACTTAAACAGTTCAACAAGCAAAAAACAACCATATTTTAAAAATGGGCAAAGGACATGAACAGACACTTCTCAAAAGAAGACATACTTGCGTCCAACAAATATATGAAAAAATGCTCCACATCACTAATCATTCAAGAAGTGCAAATCAAAACCACAATGAGATACAATCTCATGTTAATCAGAGTGGCTACTTATAAAAAGTAAAAAAATAACAGATGTTGGTGAGGTTGCAGAAGAAAGGGAAGGCTTGTATAGTGTTGGTGGGAACATAACTTAGTTCAGCCACTGGGGAAAACTGTGGAGATTCCTTAAAGAGCTTAAAACAGAACTGCCATTCAACTCAATGGCCCCATTACTGGGTATATACCCAAAACAAAATAAATCATTCTACTGAAAAAAACACATATAATCAATTTTCATCATATTATTGCTATTCACAATAGCAAAGACATGAAATTAAAAAAAAAAAATTTACTTTAAGCCTGACAGGTCTTTGGTTTTTCAACAATTAAATATTGTAAGAGCTCAGTTCAGGCTTTCAGATGTTTGAATTCAGCTCTTTAAACTCTTTGCCCTCACAGCTGTAGAATATGGTAAATGTTGTAAGGAGGACACGAGTCAAGTATTTGTTGCAGTTACACCTTCTCAAGGGAAATTCATTTCATTAGTACTCTTGCAAATAATTTTACTGTTTTTCTCAGCCCCTTTCTTGGGGTTGGCCCTTCTGACTTTTGACTGAGTGTAGTGAGTCTTTAATTCCTTACCTTTAAAAGTTCTCTTCCTCAAGCATTAGTTATTAAGCCCCCTGCCTTAAGCAGGTACAACATTTGGCAAATGTTTTAAGGAGGAGAGCTGATGTGTGTTTGTCCCAGGCCTCTCCATCTAGTGGAACTTGATCTCTTATAGTGCCATGAGTATGAATGAGATTTCAGTCTATTACTCTGACTGAGGCCCAGCCTCCCGTACCACCCCAACACTCAGGAAATGTCTTGTGGGGGAAATCAGATGGATATCCTGCTAGATTCCATCATGTCACACCATCATGACAGCCTTCATGTTCTTCAAAAGCTTGGTGATTTCTCTTTGTCAGTAGATTATGTCTACCTACACCAAACCCTTGCCTAGAATCACCAAATTCCTCTCTCTAGCATGTTAATTGGTAATATTTCCTCATTGTTTCTATAGCTGTAAGACTTTTTTAAAAAAATATGATTTTTATAATTCATTCATTTTGTTTGTTTGTTAAAGTAGGAGTGATGGTATATGGCTCCCTACCTCATCCTACTTGGAAATGGAAGACCCATTTAGATCACTCTTAACTTCTCTCTATAATGTATTAATAGTATTCTATATAAAGTTCTTGCATCTTTTATTATACTTTATTAGGTATTTGATATTTTTGGTACTATTTTTATGACATACTTTTTAGATTTTAATTTTATAACTTCTATGATAAAGAAAAATCTAATGGACTTAAAAATTTGATCTTGTATCTGGCAAATTTTCTAAAAAGTTACATCCTAGTAAGTTACATGTAGATTCTTTTGGATTTTTCTATGTACACAATTATATCAAATATGAAAAGTAGCTATTCTTTCTTTCTTATCCATACCTCTTCTTTTTTCCTGCCTTACTGCTAATGCCATTTAACACCTTACTAAAATATTGAATAGAAGTGGTAAGAGTTGGCATCCTTATTTTGTTCCTGATCTCACAGGCAATATTTTCAACATTCTACTAGTAAACACAATGATTGCTTTAGGGTTTTTTGTAGTTTCTCTTTGCTGTGAGTTTTTGTCATGCATAATTACTGAGTTTTATTAAATGCCGTCTCTGCCTGTATTGATATGGTCATGTGTGTTTCTCCTTTATTCTGGTGAGGTAGGTGGTTAATCACTTTTTTTTTTTTTTTTAATGTTAACTCATCTTGTATTCCTGGGGTAAACTATCATGGTAGAGATTCAACTACACACAAATGTATGTGTGTGTAAAATGAGAGCAAGCACACAGCATACACACACATGTGCTACATTTTGTTGTCTAACATTTTGTTTAGGATTTTTGTATTTATGTTCATAAGGGGAATTGACATTTTTGTTTCTTTTCTCATAACTGTCCTTTTCAATTAGTGAATGGTAGGCATATAGTATAGACTCAAAAGTTCGACTTTTGTGATATATTCTAGATATTACTCTAATACAATACAACATTATTCTCTTCTTGAAACTTTATTTTCAAGTGATTTTTTGAAAGTTTTATTCCTTTTTTTTTTTTTTTTCTTTATAGAGACAAGGTCTTGCTCTGTTACCCAGGCTCTGGAGTGCAGTGGTGCAGTCATGGCTCACTGCTGCCTCAAACTTTTGGTCTCAAGCAATCCTTCTGTCTCAGTCTCCTCAGTTGCTGGGACTATAGGCACATGCCACTGTGCCTATTTTTTTATGTTTTGTAGAGATGGTCTTGCCACATTGCCCAGGGTGGTCACTTAACTCCTGGACTCAAGTGATCCTCCTGCCTCAGCCTCCCAAAGTACTGGGATCATAGGTATGAATCACTATGCCAGGCCTTATTTTCAAGTAATTTTAGAGTTACAGAAAAGATACACATATAATAGAGTTCCTTATACCTCTCTCCTAGCTTCTCCTGTTGTTAACATCTTTTTTTTTTTTCATTTTATTTTTATTTTTATTTTTATTTTTTTGGAGACAGAGTTTCGCTCTTGTCGCCCAAGTTGGAGTACAATGGCGCGATCTCGGCTCACTGAAACCCCTGCCCCCTGGGTTCAGGCAATTCTCCTGCCTCAGCCTCCCAAGTAGCTGGGATTACAGGCATGCACCACCACGCCTGTCTAATTTTTGTATTATTAGTAGAGACGGGGTTTCACCATGTTGGCCAGACTTGACCTCAGGTGATCCACCCACCTCGGCCTCCCAAAATACTGGGATTACAGGCATGAGCTACTGTGCCCGACCTATTTTTTTATTTTTAAACTTTTAGGTTCAGGGGATACATGTTCCAGTTTGTTCTATAGGTAAACTCGTGTCATGGGGGTTTGTTTTACAGGTTATGTCACCACCCAGGTACTAAGCCTAGTACCCAGTAGTGTTTTTTTTTCTGTTTCTCTCCCCCGTCCCTCCACCCTCAAGTAGGCCCCAGTGTCTATTGTTCCCCTCTCTGTATCCATGACTTCTCATCATTTAGGTCCCACTTATAAATGTGAGGATGCAGTATTTGATTTTCTGTTCCTGCATTAGTTTGCTAAGGATAATGACCTGCAGCTCCATCCATATTCTGCAGAAGACATGATCTTGTTCTTTTATATGGCTGCATAGTATTCCATGGTGTAAATGTGCCACATTTTCTTTATCCAGTTTGTCATTTATGGGGCATTTAAGTTGATTCATGTCTTTGTTATTGTGAATAGTACTATAATGAACATTTGTGTGCATGCGTCTTTATGGTAGAATGATTTATATTTCTTAGGGTATGTACACAGCAATGGATTGCTGAGTCAAATGGTAGTTTTGTCTTTAGCTCTCTGAGGAATTGCCACACTGCTTTCTACAGTGGTTGAACTAATTTACACTCCCACAAACAGTGTACAGCCACTCCCTTTTCTCTGCAACCTTGACAGCATCTGTTATATTTTGACTTTTTTATAACAGCCATTCTGATTGGTGTGAAATGGTATCTCATTGTGGTTTTGATTTGCATTTATGTAATCATTGATATTAAGCTTTTTTCTTATGCGTGGTGGCCACATATGTATCTTTTAAAAAATGTCTGTTCATATCCTTTGCCCACTAGGTTGCTTATAAATGCTGGATACTAAACCTTTATCAGATGCATAGTTTGCAAATATTTTCTTCCATTCTGTAGGTTGTCTGTTTACTCTGTTGATAATTTTTCTTTTGCTGTGCAGAAGCTCTTACATTTAATGAGATCCCATTTGTCAGCTTTTGCTTTCGTTGCAATTGCTTTTGTGTCTTCATTGTGAAATTGCCCATTCCTGTGTCTGGAATGGCATTGCCTAGGTTGCATATGTGGTATCCACATCATCACTGCTGATGTTAACTGATCACTTGGATAAGGCAGTGCTTGCTAGGTGTCTCCACCATGGAAATAAGTTACTATTTTTCCCTTCTTATACTCTATGTTTTGAAATCCAGTCACTCAGTTCAGTGCATACACAAAGGAGGAGGGGAAGATTAAGCTTAACCTTCTTTGGTGGGAGGTATCCACATCTGTTATCTGGACTTCTTCTTAAGCAAAATTTGCTTCTTCTTTCCAATTATTTATGTATTCAGTTATTTACTTGCTCCACTCTGTTTTAATATCAATTTCCTATGATCTCAAGATATAACTACAACCTTGAAAACTCCTGGTTCTCCCAGAACTCCTTGATGGAATGCTCTGTTTCTTGTTTATCTTTGTACGCTGTGTGTATTTAGCACAGTCCCCTAATTTATAGTGGACATCTAGTAATTTAAAAAAATGTATTTTCAATTCAGCTGAAAAATACCATTTCCTCAACTAACTTATATAATTTAACATTCTAAATTAAAAGTAAGTTTTAAGATAAAAGTAAATGTGTGATAACATTGTATCAAACAAAATAAAGGGTACTGCAGAAATTTTACCTTAATAACATTTGACGTTGATGTGTCCACAAAATATTCCTATAGCTACTTAAATATTCCCTGAAACCACTTTTGGAAAGAGATTTCAGTTTCTAATAGGCCAAGGAGATAACCTGCTGTATTCTTTCTCTTTTTTGGTTAGATTACCCAAGAAGATAAAGACTCCACTTTCTGCTTTCTCTGAAAAACTGTCATCTGATGCAGTCACTCAGATAACAACAGAAAGTCCAGAAAAGACCCTATTTTCATCTGAGATTTTTATTAATGCTGAAGATCGTGGACATGAAATTACAGAGCCTGGTAACCAGAAACTACGCAAAGCTCCTGTCAAGTTTGCCTCATCATCTTCAGTCCAGCAGGTTACTTTTTCTCGTGGCACAGATGGTAAGAGAATGTGATTTCATTTTAGATTGTTAGACCAGCTCTTTTGTGTAATTATGTTAGAAATTTGTGGTTGTGCCTTTCTAGTCAGAAAACCTAATTTTAATTTAAGAATTAGGGTCCATATGATTATATCTGTCTTTTATTTGCATAGCTGTCAACAGAATGTGATTTACTATATTTTTATCTTAATTTCTAGCAGAGTTAACATGTAGAACTCATGCCATTTGTGGTTAAAACTTATTTTTGTCTCATATTTGCAATAAAAATGCAAGGAATTCATAACAACTTGAAAGTAATTGAGGTCTGCTTTTAAAAGGGCAGATAAATTATCTTGTATTATAGTAATGTTATTACTATATAGTGTGTATATAGAGTATGTATATACTAAATACCATAACAAATAGATGCATAAGCATATGATAGTGCAAACACAATAGCAGTTTATCTCTTGCTTATAAAGCAATCACCAGAGACCCAGGTTGACTTCTTGCTCTGTTGTCTTTAAAATACGTAACCCAAGGTTATGTTGGATTTACCTTCATGGTCAGCTGGAAGGAACAGAAAGCATGGAGGAGCATATATAGGAGATGTTTACAGGCCAGGTCTGGAAGTAACCCAAATCACTTTCAGGAATGTAGTTTAGCTGTGTTTTCCAAAATGAAGAAGAAATGGATTTTGGTGAATAGGTAGCAGTCTTTACCATAAGGTGAACATTTAGAGTGTTTTATATGCTATAGTTTCAGTGATATTTTGATAGTACTTTTACCGTATAACATTTAGAATTACAGCAAATTGTATATTATTTTCTTTTTTGGGTAAGTAGCAGGAAAATTAACAATTAAGTTTCCATTCTTCCCCAAATGAAGATGGAAACTTTACTAATTTTTAAAATATTTACTATTTTGGACAAATCTACTCAAAGTACATTTTAAGTTTCTCTACTTACACAAAAAACTTGTCCATCTACACATATAGATAGAATATACCTAAATGTAAAGAAAAATGTTTGGTTCAGCATTTAAATTGCATTGAATTTAAGTAAGTGCATTTATATACTAAGATGGTTATAATTCTTGAACATTTTTCTTGTGAAATTAAAGCATACCAAATATATATATATGTATAGTTTAATAAATCATCACAAAGAACACCTTTATGTGTTGGTTACCTGTTGTTACAGTGATACAGTACAACAAACAACCTAAAAAATCTCCATGGTTTGTAACAGCAGACATTTGTTTTTCTTACTCACAGGTTTATGGGTCAATTGGACTTTGGCTGGGCTGGCTGTAAGCTGCAGAAATGGTTTGGGTCTGTTCCGGATACTTCTTTCTGAGACTCAGGCTAATGGGTCAATAACTATCCTAGAGTGTGGTGTTCTCATGGTAGTGGCAGAAACACAAGAGAAGAAACAGCTATAAAAGCAGCATGCAGTAGCTCACACCTGTAATCCCAGCACTTTGGGAGGCTGAGGCGGGCAGATCACAAGGTCAGGAGATCAAGACCATCTTGGCTAAAACGATGAAACCTCATCTGTACTAAAAATACACACACACACACACACACACACACACAAAATAGCCGGGCATTTTGGCGGGCGCTTGTAGTCCCAGCTACTTGGGAGGCTGAGGCAGGAGAATGGCATGAACCCGGGAGGTAGAGCTTGCAGTGAGTCGAGATTGCGCCACTGCACTCCAGCCTAGGCGATAGAGAGAGACTCCGTCTCCAAAAAAAAAAAGCATGTTTTAAACCTCTGCTGTCCTCAAATGGATCAATTTATAGAGTCTATGATTTATGGTTCATATAAACTTTTTATCAAAGAATTAATATTATTTAGTTTACTAATTATTATTTTCAACACTGTGGGTCAAAAGTAAAATTTTATGAGGTTTTTTTTTTTTGGTACAAAACATTTTAAGGTACAAAGAATTGCATGTTAATTACATGACTGCTTACCCATTACTCTGAATTAACAAGTTCCTCTACCCCTTTCTAGTGCTTTTTTCCTTTCCCGGAAGCAGCCATTATTTGCTATGTATTCACTTCTTCCCCTAGACAGGCAGTCCAGTGTAACCTTAAGACTACTACGTCCAAACAAAGTTTTTGAGGACTTCAAAAAACTTCCAAAAGTTCTTTATTTGTCTCAGATCCATCTCCATGTGATAGTCATTTCTGCTCTGGGTCCATTGTAATTTTGTCCAATCGTTGCTGTTAATTTTCTCCAACCTGTGAGCTGCGTGGCAGATTCAGCCATTGCTGTCAAGCTTCATATACACTGATGGAGAAAGAAAATTAATAAATCAGATTCTAACAATAACTACAGCAATGACCAAATAGAATTGGAAGCTACAGCTTTTTTTTTTTTCCTTTTTTCTTTTTGCCTGGTAGAGTGGTACAAATATTCCTAAGTTGTCTCAGACTAAGGTTGAGGTCATTTTTTTTTTTTTTTTTTTTTTTGAGACGGAGTCTCGCTCCACCTCCAGGCTGGAGTGCAGTGGCGTGATCTTGGCTCACTACAACCTGCACCTCCCAGGTTCAAGGATTCTCCTGCCTCAGCCTCCCAAGTAGCTGGGACTATAAGTGTGCACCACCATGCCCAGCTAATTTTTGTATTTTTAGTAGAGATGGAGTTTCACGATGTTGGCCAGGATGATCTCCATCTCTTGACCTCGTGATCTGCCCACCTCGGCCTCCCAAAGTGCTGGGATTACAGGCATGAGCCACTGCGCCTGGCCAAGGTCATTTTTTATTAATTTCTTGACTGGACTTTCTTTAGAGGTCACTTTGCCATGCCCAGTGATAGAAATTAATACCTCTAGGTGTTAATCATACTCCTTTTTAAAAGTAACCTTATTTCTTCTGGATAATTCAGGTCAATCATAGATTTAGTCAGCACTCTGTATGCTGCTCTGTGTTTTGCTTTAGTGATATAAAAAATGTTAAGTAGCTAGGTGGCTCCTGTCCCTAGTAGAATTGTCCCTTTCTTATTTCTAAGGTCTTCCATTTAACAACACTTATAGTCACAAAGGTTGAAAGCAAAAACTTCTTAAAAAGCTTCTTTGTTCCCAAATGCATGCGTTCCATCTGGTGCTCGTTGTAGGCAAGTACCGTCTATGGTTCAGAGCATATCCCATATGCCGTAAGAAAGCATTGTAGACTCAGAAAGTGGTGTTCCCCAGCTTATGCCATAACACTTTTCAGTAAATAGCTCACTCACTTTATTTATTTATATTTTAGGTTTAGCATAATTGTGGTCCATACGGCATGGATAAGGACAGGAAATCCCTTTAGGCATCAACCTTTTGTCTCATTTCCTTCGCTTGGAAGTGAATTCTTCCTTAGAAGCAGGCTACTAACAATATGGAATTCATTGCCAAAATAAGTTATCAGAATGATAGAGTTACCAAAGATGGTGACACAGTTCTAAGTAATATAAAGATTATTGTTTCTGGCCAGGCGTGGTGGCTCACACCTGTAATCCCAGCACTTTGGGAGGCCAAGGAGGGTGGATCACCTGAGGTCAGGAGTTCGAGACCAGCCTAGCTAACATGGTGAAACCTCATCTCTACTGAAAATACAAAAATTAGCCGGGCATGGTGGCGCATGCCTGTAATCCCAGCTACTCGGGAGGCTGAGGCAGGATAGTTGCTTGAACCTGGGAGGCGGAGGGATAGTTGCTTGAACCTGGGAGGCGGAGGTTGCCGTAAGCAGAGATCATGCCAATGCACTCCAGCCTGGGCGACAGAGGGAGACTTCCTCTCCCCCCGCCAAAAAAGAGTATTGTTTCCAGAGAAGGAGAGCTAATTCTACTCCAGGACAATCAGAATCGGTCTAGAGGGATTTGGGTTTTATTAACTAGAGACGAGTGACTAGGAGTCCATCTAGAAATGGTGACAGGATATAAGAGAAAACCGTGGTCTCTAAAAATAAGGATAAATGGAAGGAACTGAAGGTTTTTAGCAGTGAAAAATGGTAGGTGTATTCAAAATTCATAATCATATGAGCAATACAACCCTATGAAAGGCTTAGAAATAACCTAAACAAAAATTTTAAATGACCTAATGCAGGAAACATTAATCCTTTTGTAGAGATAGAAAATAATAATTGACTAAATTAAAAGAAAGGTATGGTTCTAGGATGGAAGGGTGAATATTGTAAAGTTATCATGTATTCCCACATACATTTATACTCTAAAGTAATTCTGCACAAAGTTCTAATGGAACTGTTCTTTTGAACTGCTTGATTTATCTTTACAAATTTATTTTTATTTTTAATTCTTCTGGGTACATAGTAGACATAGATATTTATGAGGTACATGAGCTATTTTGATATAGGCATATAATGTATAATAATCCCATCAAGGTAAATGGGATATCCATCACCTCAAGCATTTATCCATTCTTTGTGTTAACAAACAGTCCAGTTACATTATTTTTGTTATTTTATTTTATTTTATTTTGAGATGGAGTCTTCCTTTGTCGCCCAGGCTGAAGTACAGTGGGATGATCTCAGCTCACTGCAACCTCTGCCTCCTTGGTTCAAGCAATTCTCCTGCCTCAGACTCCTGAGTAGCTGGGATTACAGGTGCCCGCCACCATGCCCTGCTAAATTTTGTATTTTTAGTAGAGACGGGATTTCACCATGTTGGCCAGGCTGGTCTCGAACTCCTGACCTCAAGTGATCTGCCTGCCTTGGCCTCCCAAAGTGCTGGATTATAGATATGAGCCACCACGCCTAGCTGTCTTTTGGTTATTTTAAAATGTACAATGAATTATTGACTGTAGACCCTGTTGTGCTATCAAATACTATGTCTTACTGATTATCTAACTATATTTTTATACCCATTAACAATCCTCACTTCCCCCACACCACTCACTACCCTTCCCAGCCTCTGGTAACCATTTTTCTGTCTATGTTTGTCCATGAATTCAGTTGTTTTAATTTTTAGATCCCACAAATAAGTGAGAACATGTGAAGTTTCCATTTCTGTGCCTGGCTTATTTCACTTTATATATAATGACCTCCAGTTTCATCCATGTTGCTGCAAATGACAGGATCTCATTATTTTTTATGACTGAATAGTATTCCATTGTGTATATGTACTGCCTTTGTGTGTATGTACTACATTGTGTATATGTAATAGGTTAATTTATCCATTAATCTATTGGTGGGCACTTAGGTTGCTTCTAAATTTTGGCTATTGTGGACAGTGCTGCAATAAACATGGGGTGCAGATTTATCTCTTTGACATACTGATTTACTTACTTTGGTTATATACCTAGCAGTGGGATTGCTGGATCATATGTTAGCTTTAATTGTAGTTTTTTGAGGAATCTCCAAACTAACTGTTCTCTACAGTGGTTGTACTAATTTACATTCCCAGCAATAGTGTACGAGAATTCCCTTTTCTCCACATTCTTGCCAACATTTGTTGTATATCTTTTGAATAAAACCATTTTAACTGGGGTGAGATGGTATCTCATTGTAGTTTTGCTTTGCAGTTCTCTGGTGATCACTGATGTTGAGCACCTTTTCATATGCCTGTTTGACGTTTATATGTCTTGTTTTGAGAAATGTTTGTTCAGATCTTTTGCTCATTGTTAAATTGGATTATTAGATTTTTTTCCTATAGAGTTGTTTCAGTTCTTTATACATTATAGCTATTAATCCCTTGTCAGATGGATAGTTTGCAAGTATTTCCTCCTGTTCTGTGGTTTGTCTCTTCACTGTTGTTTCCTTTGCTATGTGGAAGCTTTTTAACTTGATGTGATCCCATTTGTCTGTTTTTGCTTTGGTAACCTCTGCATGTGGGATATAACTCAATAAATCTTTGCTAATCTTTAATGTCCTAGAGAGTTTTCCCAATGTTTTCTTCTAGTAGTTTCATAGCTTGAGGTCTTAGATTTAAGTCTTTAATCCATTTTGATTTGATTTTGTATATGATGAAATATAGAGGTTTAGCTTTATTCTTTTTGTTAAATTTATCTTATAGGATTCTGAGTTCTTTCTCGTGTTATCTTGAATTTCTTTGAGTTTCCTCAAAGCAGATTTTTTTTTTTTTTTTTTTTTGAGATGGACTCTTGCTCTGTTGCCAAGGATGGAGTATAGTGGTGCATTCTCGGCTCACTGCAGCGTCTGCCCCCTGGGTTCAAGCAGTTCTCCTGCCTCACGCTCCCGAGGAGCTGGGACTACAGGGGTGCACCACCACACCCGGCTAATTTTTGTATTTTTAGTAGAGATGGGGTTTCACCATGTTGTCCAGGCTGGTCTCGAACTCCTGACCTCAGGTGATCTGCCTGCCTCGGCCTCCCAAAGTGTTGGAATTACAGGCATGAGCCACTGCACCCAGCCAAAACAGATATTTTGAATTCTTTGTCTGAAAGGTTCCACATCTCTGTTTTTTCAGGATTGGTTTTTAGTGTCATATTTAGTTCATTTGGTGAGGTCATGTTTTCGTAGATGGTCGAGAAGCTTGTGGATGTTTGTTGGTGTCTGAGCATTGAAGAATTAGGTATTTATTGTAGTCTTCACAGTCTGACTTTGTTTATACCCATCCTTCTCGGGAATGATTTCAGGGAATTCAAAGGGAGTTGGGTGTTATGGTCTGAGTTTTTGGTCACTGTAGCCATATCTCCATTAGGGGGCACCTCAAGCCTAGTAACACTGTGGCTCTTGCAGACTTGTAGAGGTACCACTTTGGAGGTTGTATTAGTCCATTTTCAAACTGCTATAAGTATGCTACCTAAGACTGGTTAATTTGTAAAGAAAGGGGGTTTAATTGACTCAGTTCTGCATGGCTGGGGAGGCCTCAGAAAATGTAACAATCACGGCAGAAGGTGAAGGGAGGGCAAGGCACATCTTACATGGTGGCGGGAGAGAGAGAGGAAGCTCGGGGATAACTGCCACATTAAAACCATCAAGATCTCATGAGTGCTCCCTCACTATCACAAGAACAGCATGAGAGAAACTGCTCCCATGATCCAATGACATCCCACCAGGTCCCTCCCTCAACATGTGGGGATTACAATTTGAGATGAGATTTGACTAGGGACACAGAGCCAAACCATATTATTCCACTCCAGCCCCTCCCAAATCTCATGTCCTTTTCACATTTAAAAACCAATCATGCCTTCTCAATAGTCCCCCAGAGTCAACTCATTCCAGCATTAACCCGAAAGTCCAAGTCCAAAGTCTCATCTTAGACAAGGCAGGTAGGTCCCTTCTGCCTGTGAACCTGTAAAATAAAAAACAAGTTAGTTCCTGTAATCCCAGCACTTTGGGAGGCCGAGACGGGTGGATCACGAGGTCAGGAGATCGAGACCATCCTGGCTAACACGGTGAAACCCCGTCTCTACTAAAAAATACAAAAAACTAGCCGGGCGAGGTGGCGGGCACCTGTAGTCCCAGCTACTCGGGAGGCTGAGGCAGGAGAATGGCGTGAACCCGGGAGGTGGAGCTTTCAGTGAGCTGAGATCCGGCCACTGCACTCCAGCCTGGGCGACAGAGCGAGACTCCGTCTCAAAAAAAAAAAAAAAAAAACAAGTTAGTTCCAAGATACAGTGGGGGTACAGGCATTGGATAAATGTTCCCATTCCAAATGGGAGAAGCTGGCTAAAACAAAGGGGTTACAGGCCCCATGCAAGTTTGAAACCTGGCTGGGCAGTCATTAAATCTTAAAGCTCCAAAATTTCCTTCGACTCCATGTCATACATCCAGGGCATGCTGATGCAAGGAGTTGGCTCCCGTGGCCTTGGGCAGCTCCACCCCTGAGGTTTTGCAGGGTACAGCTCCCACAGCTACTGTCATGAGCTGGTGTTTAGTGCCTGCAGCTTTTCTAGGTACACAGTGCAAGCTGTTGGTGGATTCTGAGGTCTAGAGGATGATGGCCCTCTTCTCACAGCTCCACTAGGCTGTACTCAAGTAGAGACTGTTAATGGGGCTCCAACCCATGTTACCAGTCTGCGTTGCCCTAGTAGAGGTTCTCCGTGAGGCCTCTGCCCCTGCAGCAGACTTCTTCCTGGACATCCAGGCATTCATACATCCTCTGAAATCTAGGTGGAGGCTCCCAAAGCTCAACTCTTGTCTTCTATGCACCTGTAGGCCCAACACCACATGAAACTGCCAAAGCTTGGGGCTTGCACCCTCTAAAGCAGTGTCCCGAACTGTTGTCCTTTTAGCCACAGATGGAGCTGGAGCAGCTGGGACACAGGGCACCAAGTCCCAAGGCTGCACAGAGCAGCTGGGCCCTGGGCCTGGCCCACAATACCATTTTTCCCTCCTAGGCCTCCAGGCCTGGGATGGAAGGGACTCCCATTAAGATCTCTGACATGCCCTGGAGACATTTTCCCCATTGTCTTGGCTACTAACATTTGGCTCCTCGTTACTTATGCAAATTTCTGCAGCCAGCTTGAATTCCTTGAATGGGTTTTTCTTTTCTAGTGCATAGTCAGGCTGCAAATTTTCCAAACTTTTATACTCTGCTTCCCTTTTAAACATAAGTTCCAATTTCAAACCCTCTCTTTGTGAAAGTACATAACTGAATGCTTTCAGAATAAGCCAGGTCACCTCTTGAATGCTTTGCTGTTTAGAAATTTCTCCCGCCAGATACCGTAAATCATCTCTTTCAAGTTCAGAGTTCCATAGATCTCCAGGATAGGGGCAAAATGCTGCCAGTCTCTTTGCTAATGCATAGCAAAAGTGACCTTTATGCCATTTCCCAACAAATTTCTCATCTCCATCTGAGACGACCTCAACCTGGACTTCATTGTCCATGTCACTGTCAGCATTTTGGTCAAAGTCATTCAGTAAGCCTCTAGGATGTTCCAGACTTTCCCACATTTTCCTGTCTTCCTCTTAAGCCCTCCAAACTGTTCCAATCTCTGCCTGTTACCCGGTTCCCAAGTTGCTTCCACATATTCAGGTTATCTTCATAGCAGTGCCCCACTTCTTTGTATTCATTTTCACACTGCTTTAAAGATACTACCTGAGACTGGGTAATTTACAAGTAAAAGAGGTTTAATTGACTCACAGTTCCACATGGCTGGGGAGGCCTCAGGAAACTTAACAGTCATGGTGGAAGGTGAAGGGGGAGCAAGACACATCTTACATGGCAGCAGGAGAAAAAACTCAGGGGAAACTGCCACTTTTAAACCATCAACATCTTATGAGAACTCCCTCACTATCATGAGAACAAGGTGGGGGAACCACACCCATAATCTAATCACCTCCCACCTGGTCTCTGCCTCCACATATGGGGATTACAATTTGAGATGAGATTTGGTTGGATACTCAGAGCCAAACCATATCAGAAGTTTTTAATAAGATCCAGAATAATTCTCTGGATTACCAGGTAGAGACTCTTGTTCTCTTCCTTTACTTTCTCCCAAAGGAATGGAGTCTCTGTCTCTGTGCTGAGCTGCTTGGAGCTGGTGTGACACAACCACCCCTGTGGCCACCACCAGTGGGACTGTTCTAGGTCAGACCTGAAGCCAGCAAACACTGGGTCACGCCTGAGGTCTACAGGAACCACTTCCTGGATACTGCCTATGTTTGTTCAAGGCCTTGGGACTCTGCAATCAGCAGGTGGCAAAGCCAGGCAGTCTTGTGTGCTTTCCTTCAGGGTGGCGATTTCCCCCTGGCCCTAGGCAGGTCCAGAATTGCTGTCTGGGAGCCATGACCTGAAGTCAGAAACCTTAGTGCTTTATTCTGCTGTGGCTGAACTGACATCTATGCCACAAGACAAAAAGTTCTTCCCCTTCTTTCCTCTTTTTCCCACAAACAGAGAAGTCACTCCCCGTGGCCACCACTGCCCCAGGCTTGTGGTGAGTACTGGCTGCCTACCACTGATATTCATTCAAGGCCCAAGGGCTCTTTTGTCAGCTTGGGTGAATGCTTCTAGGCCTAGGACTCTCCCCTCAGGGCTATGGGCTCCCTTCTGGCCCAGGGCAGGTCCAGAAATGACATCCACAAGCCAACACCTGGAATCAGGAACTCCTGGAGCCTACTTTGTACTCTACTCCTCTGTGGCTGAGCTGGCACCTAAGCTGCAAAACAAAGTCCTATTTAATCTTCCCTCTCCTTTTCTCAAGCAAAGGGAGTCTCTCCTCATAGCCACCATTGCTGGGAAATTGCTGGGTCACACCTGAGGCCAGCACATCTCTGAGTTTTACCCAGGTGATACTGCCTGGCTACCACTGCTGACTATTCAGGACCCAGGTATTCTTTAGTCAGCAGGCGATGAATCCTACCAGGACTGGGTCCTTCAAGGCAGCAGGTTCCTTTCTGGCCCGGGGTGTGTCTAGAAATGTTGTCCAGGAGCTAGGTCATGGAATGGAGGCCTCAGGACTCTGCCTGGCATCTCTATCATACTGTGGCTGAGCTGGTATCCAGGTTGCAAGACAAAGGCCTGTTTAATCTTCCATCTTCCCAAGTGAAAGGAAGGAGCCTCTCCTGGAGCTGCAAGCTGTGCTGTCTGGGTTTGGGTATGGAGTGGCACAAGTGTTTCCCTTGGCCATTTCGGCTGGTGTCTTACTAGGTTGCATACCCCCAAGTCAGCTGGTTCTGGTTCCAGCACACCACCAAGACTTTCCTGGGAATTGCGTTTCTTATTACTTTAGGCTATGGTATAACTATTTTATCACAGAAACCCTAAATTACAGGTAAGTAGTCTAGAGCTGATAGCTGAGTTGCATGTCTGGTGGCTCTGTCATGCTTCCATCTCTGGAAGTGTGACTTCCATTTCTGGGTCTAGAGTAACTGCTACCGCTATCATGATCTGCAGTATCTAGGAAGTGGGGGGCTTTAATGGGATAACTTTACGGGAATGCCTGGAAGTTGCACACATTCTCGCACTCTTCCCACGGACTGATCAAAGTCACCCACACATTCACACATGGCTGTGAGGGAGATTGGAAGTATATATAGATGTATAGATGTAAGGAGGGAGGGAAATTGGACATGAGGGCATATTTGACAGTTTCTACCAATCATGAAAGAAAAACCATTATATAGAAAAAAAAAAGTCCGTAATAGTAAGATGAGGGCATATTTTTAAAATGAGATTCCTTTTACCCCTATTAGCAATTAATCATTTCTTAATGACTCTACGTGTGCTGTTGGAGGAAGAGTAAATTGTCACAGACATATTAATAAGCAATTTAGCAGTCAGTACTTTTTTAAAAACTTCATGAAGGGTGTAATTTTTCACTTTGTAAAAAGAATTTACCCAGATGGGTGATGGGGAAGAATAAGTATAAACGGGAAAATCTTTATTCACAGAACTCTTTATAATTGAACATTTTAACACAACCTGCATTTTCAACATTAGGCTAAGAGTTGACTATATTTAATCTGTGGTATAACCATACAAATGTGAAGAATAGGAAGTAAAATGAATATTTTTATTTTAAATAGAAAATAGAAAAGCTGAATTTCAAATTATGCATACTATATGCAGACACTTTGTAAACAACAGGAAAAGATGGGTAAGATATACATTAAAATGTTAATAATAATTATCCTTGAGTGGTAGCACCTTGTAATTTTTACTTTTATGTATTTTCTTAATATTGAAAATTCATACTCTTGCAGTGGAAACTATGTTTTGAAGCCCTGTCACACAGATGAGAATTAGACTTACTGTCTGTGACTCTGGAAGCAAAATAAGACCAGTATAAGGGCTTGATTATGACCAGGTTACGGTTCAATGTAAGATAAGATGTTTTTTGGTTAGAGTCATTTATATATGGAATGGATTGCTAAAAAGTCATCTCAATGAAACCTATCCCTACCATCCTACTTAAACTGTTTCCCCTGCATTTAAACCTCAATTTCTCCTGTATTCCTAATTACCCTCAGCATTTCTATATTTTCTCTGTATCACTTATAATTTATTAAAATGCTGGATAATTTACTCATTTAGTATGTTAATTATTTACTGTATATTTTCCTCCTCTAGAATTCTCATTCTTCTTGAAGGCAGAGATACATTTCTCTTTGTTCACTCATAAATTCCAAAAGTCATGAACACTGCCTGAAATATAGAAGGCATTCCATATTTGTTCAGTGAATTAATAAATGTTTTTCGTATTAATTGTTCTGATTTTTACCTCCTTAGGTCAGCCTTTATTATTGCCATATAAGCCTTCTGGTAGTACGAAGATGTATTATGTTCCACAATTAAGACAAATTCCTCCATCTCCGGATTCCAAATCAGATACCACCATTGAAAGCTCCCATTCAGGTATTATGCAGAAATTATTCAAAGTTTTATTATTTGAAATTTTATTTGTGTATTGGCTAGTTGATTCTGTAGTGACAAAAATCCAGTGCTCTTTAATTTTTCAGTGAAATATGGAACTTTTCATACATTGATCTCTGGTTCAGATAGATGAGTTATTTGATCAGATATATTATATACACATAGGCATTTATAAATATTTGATGAAGGAAATTGTATGGATCATTATTTGGGTTAGTGGGCTCTATCTAGGGCAAAGTTTCTAAGCTTTCTTGGTTCACAGCACCCTTAGTGTTTCATTGATTTATTTTCTCCACTTTATGTATAATAAGCAATTATTTTTTTCAAATAGCAGCTAAGGAATTAGGACATAAATACTAATTGTTTTGATCTAACAACTAATTTAACAAATTTGTTATTTATTTTTGGTTTTGGTTTTTGAAAAAAGAATTTGTTCATAAATAACCACGATTACTTACTAATGACATGTGTGTAGCTGTTGGACACTATGCAGCTTCTCAAACCATGAGATGAGGTTGGACCCTCTCTTATTTTCTGCTTTTTATTACAGCAGCTGCCAAAAATCCAGCTTTTGCCAAGGCACAACAGCATTGAAAGGAACATAACACTATCTGATGTTGACACTTTGACCTTGAGCTAGTAGTTTATCACTGTCCTTTCCCTAGAATTTTAAAATATCCTGCAGCATCTCTGTGAATCCACTACAGAGGAGCTGCAGAGTTAGGAAATGAATAGTACCCTGTGGAGGCACTAGGTAAATATTTCTTATAGAAGATTTTAAGTTAAGGGTGCAGAGTTGGTGTGGTGTAGCGTTTTGATTGGTGGGACAGTGTTTTGAGTTGTCCACAGGAGATGACTTGGTTCACTTTAGACAAATTGTTTTTTCCATGATTATCTATAAATATCAATATGTGTGTAGAAATTACAAAGAAAGGAGAAGTTGTTCCTGGTCTTAGGCAAACATTTTTGTTACTTTTATCTGAAAGAGAACCAAACTAGCTTTTGATAGTAACTGCATTAAAGCCTCTGATACAGCCTCGCCTAATTTCTCACAATGATAGCATTGAAAAAAAAAAAGAACCACAAAAATACTCACCAAAAGTTAAGATTAATTGTTAAGTTTATAGCCATAAATGAAATGTTTACTCCTTGCAAGGCTATGGTTTTAAAAACACTGTTAACGGCTACCAGAAAGAAAACAAGTTCACTTAATTAATTGTAGGTAGGAAAATCTTCTATCCCACTTACTTACAGTTCAGAAGACAGGATGTCTGTAAACAGTAGAAACCTGGTCAGATGTGCCAGTACTTTTTTTTTTTTTTTTTTTTTTTTTGAGACGGAGTCTCGCTGTGTCGCCCAGTTCTGAGGCCTCCTGTGTCCTGCTATCCATAGACATCACTAACACTTCCATCTGGTTGGAGAGATTAACTTAAAGATTGAATAGTGTAGGTGATGGGAGAAGAAAATGACTCAGGACTGGCACACCGTATCCTAAGACATACATTTTCTGTAATAAAGTATTGTATGCATCAGTACGACAAAAAGAGATCTAGTTGCCATATACACTTGAGATTGTTTTTTCATGTTCTTCATCTATTCTGAGAGTGAGGAAGTTGGAAATAGAAAACAATCCTTTCTTAGACCAGTAGACCTACACTGGATGAAAGCCTAGGAATTGTTCTAATTCCTGGCCATTTTCTATGAATATGTTGTGCATCTATAGATATGAGAGGAGCCAATTAGAGTTTGGGGCCAGGAGCAAGACATACATCATTGTTAGAAAATATTTGGGCCAAATAATTGTTCTTTAGTTGAGAATAAGTAAATAATAGAACTCATAAGATCCAAACAACAAGGACGACAAAAAACAAGGGCAAAGGAAATAGCCATCCAAAGAAAGAGATAAATGTTTGCAAATAAACCAGTCGTAATGGCAACCCAGGGAGTATTTATTCAAGAAAAATGGCCAAATCCCACTAAGAACAGTAAGCGTTGGCATTTTAACTTGCCCTAGTCCCATTCCCAGTACCTCAGCTCAGTGATAGACTTAAGAAATATAGCTTTCTTTTCCAAGACCAGAGGATGCAAAATGGAGCTGGGCTCTTTTAAAAACTTCTTTCCCAAAGAATTGTTAAAATTTGATGTGTCTAGTGGTTCCATGGAAGATTCCTCTCAAAAGGCTTACCTTTACTTGACCTGACTGGGAGCCATCCAGTGCTAAAGGCCTCTGGTGAAAGGGAGGGAAAGATGTTTATCAAAAACATTTACAGACAAGTATTTTAATATCATAGTGGCTGAGGTGAGGACTAACAGTTGAGGTAAACAGTAAACTGACTGAAAAGCTTAAAAGGCAAACTTGAGGATAAGATGTTGATAGATTCTTTGAAAGGCTCTGACATATTCCTAAGACTCTGCGAGACCCCATACATGCATAGGCCTGTGTATGCTTGGGAAAGACCCAAGGCACTAGGTCTTATCTCTGGCTGACCTTGAGGGTCTGTACAAGAAGAAAAGGGAAGGCTAAGGTAGAGTTGGCAGCTGCCTAGGTTAGTGTTGAAGGTACATCCCAATATATGCATGGAGCCATTTGATAAAGGCTGCGAGATTTATTGGTTCTAGGC
The DNA here is from genome assembly GCF_003255815.1 of Theropithecus gelada. Taxonomy (NCBI): domain Eukaryota; kingdom Metazoa; phylum Chordata; class Mammalia; order Primates; family Cercopithecidae; genus Theropithecus; species Theropithecus gelada. Next base: position 94,258,817 of record NC_037681.1, read on the forward strand.
ATTTAAGGAAATTTCTGTTCAGGCATTAGCTGATCACTAAACTAATTGAGTAGTAACTTCGGTGGCCATATATAACAGAGAATATAAACTTTACAGAATTAGTTTAGAGAAGTTATTAAAACAACATAAAGCAACAACACCAAACCTTGGAATGGAAATAGAATCTGATTTCCAGAGTTGCTGCATTATATTATTTAAATGTCCAGGCCAGGTGCGGTGGATCATGCCTCTAATGCCAGCACTTTGGGAGGCCGAGATGGGAGGATTGCCTGAACCCAGGAGTTTGAGATCAGCCTGGGCAATATAGCAAGACCCTGTCTCTACAAAAAAATAAAAATTAGCCAGGCATGATGGCATATGCTTGTAGTCTCAGCTACTTGGAAGGCTGAGGCATGAGTATCACTTGAACCCTGGAGTTTAAGGCTGCAATGAACTATGATTGCACTACTGCACTCCATTTTGGCCAACAGAGTGAGACCATGTCTCAAAGAACAAAAACAAAAACAAAACACAAAGGCAACAAAAGAAATATATATATGTGAGACTTTATCAAAATTCAGAACTTTTGTATACAAAATCCAGTCAACAGAATGAAAAGGTGACTCACAGGAGAAAATATTTGCAAATCATTTATCTGATGAGGGATTAATATCTAAAATATGTAAAGAACTCTTACAACTCAACAACAATAACCCAAACAATCTGATTGATAAATGGGCACAGAATTTGATGGACATTTCTTCAAGGAAGATGTGCGAATAGCCAATAAGCACATGAAAATCTTCTCTACATCATTAATCATGAGGGAAATGCCAATCAAAACTGTAGTAAGATACCCCTTCACACCCATTGGAATCACTGTTATTTTAAAAAACAAGCAAATAAAGGGAAATTATCAGTGTTGTCAGGGATGTGGAGAAATTGGAACCACTGCTTATTGCTGGTGGAATGTAAAATGGTATAGCCATTATACAAAACATTGTGGCTGTTCCTCAAAAAATTAAACATAGAATTATAGTATGATCCAGTAATTCCACTTTTAAATATATACCCCAACAAAGTGAAAGTAGGATCTTGAAGAGCTATTTGTACACCCATGTTCATAACAGCATTATTCACAATGGCCAAGAGGTGGAAACAACCCAAATGTCTATTGATCTATGAATGGATAACAAAATGTGACATATATGTGTAATGGAGTATTATTCAGCCTTAAAGAGGAATGAAATTCTGATACATGCTACAACATGGATGAACTCTGAAGACATTAGGCCAGTTGAAATAAGCCAGTCTGCTTATATGAGGTACCTAGAAAAGTCAGCTTCATAGAGACACAAAGTGAACTGTGTTTACCAGGGGCTGGGGGTGGGGGAGTGGGAAGTTACTATTTAATGGGTAGAGAGTTTAAGTCTGGGAAGATGAATAAGTTCTGGAGGTAGATGATGGTGATGGTTGCATAACAGTGTGAATGTACTTAATGCCACTGAACTGTACGCTTAAAAATGGTTATTTTTTTGTGGGTTTTTTGTTTGTTTGTTTTTTGTTGTTTTTTTTTTTTTTGAGACAGTCTTGCTTTGTCACCCAGGCTGGAGTATAGTGGCACAGTCTCAGCTCACTGCAGCCTCCGCCTCCCAGATTCAAACAGTTCTCCTGCCTTAGCCTCCTGAGTAGCTGGAATTATAGGCACCCGCCACCACATCCAGCTAATTTTTGTATTTTTAGCAGAGATGGGGTTTCACCATGTTGGCCAGGCTGGTCTCGAACTCCTGACCTCAAGTGATCTTCCTGTCTCAGCCTCCCAAAGTGCTGGGACTACAGGCATGAGCCACTGCATCCGGTCATGGTTACATTTTATGTATATTTTACCACAGTTAAAAAAACTTAAGAAGTTACCAAAAAAACTTAATTGAGTTTTAAAAGTAGATATCTATCTTCCAAATCAGTGTTGAGTACATGAAATTAGCAAAGTAACAAACAAGAAACATAGGGAATTTTAAGATAGCATAAACAATTAAATCAGATGAGTGGAATTCAGTGAGATGTCTTTAGCTATGATAAATAATTTTAGCATACATTGATATTGTCTCATACATGTATTTAACTTAAGCAAGTTCCAATAAATATACTTAACAAAAAAGAAGAGAATTTTAAAAGTACAGGTGTTTTGTGCATGCACTCTACCCTTTATGAACGTATGACTAAGGAAGAATATGTAATGAAAGATGGAAAACTTCATTCTCAAAGTTCATTGTAGTCCTCGTTTGCCTTTTATAGTGTAAGCATCTTACCTTGCTTGTCTGGGTATGATTCTAGAGTTTGAAGAAATGTCTTTTTGGTACAATGTCAGGTACTTCATCAGGTGCTCAGATTCAGGCGCAGCGATAAGTTGCAAGCCTGGAGGCAAAAATGGACTCTGGTGGGTTTCTTGAGCAGGCACGATGTCAGTTTCAACATATGCCTTCCTAAGGGTGATTTTGACCCTCTATGGCAAGGTTTTCACCTCATATGCTGACTTTAAACCCTAAATTCCATTTAAAATATATCTCTACTTTAGTGAAAAAATAGTAATGAGACTGTATATGGTATGATCTTTGTATATGTTCACTTAGTAGGATATATAACCCAGATTTAGTTGGGTTTTCTTTTATTGTTTCCTTCATACTTTCCTGAATTTTCTACAACGATCAGGTTGATTTTTTTTTTTAAATGATAGAAAGCTGTCAGCTCATGTTCATTTGTTTATTCAAACAATAAGTATTAAAGATGTTACTGTGTTCCAGACAGATATACTGTGGTAGGTGTTACAATTTCAGTATTGCTCAAAATAAACTATAATGGAGTTTATGTTCACATTGGATGATAGATATTCGACCATAAATAAGTACATAATTACAAGTGATAAATGCTAAGAAAATAAAGAAGAGTTCCAAGATAAACAAGTAGACCCAGTTTTGTTTTATGAACTTTTGAAGGTCTTTTCCAGGAAGAAACTTTTAAGCTGAACTCTAGAGGATGAGGATGAATTAGGTAGGCAAAGAGTGGAGTGTGAGAATGTTCTGGCGAGAGGGAACAAGATTAGGAAAGCCCATGAAGCAGAAAAGAGCTTGATGCATGTGACAAATGGAAAGAAGGCAGCATGGGTTGAAATTTCAATAAATTTGAAGATCTAATTGGTTTTTGTAGTGATTCATGAATCAGGCAACATCTCATTCTATAATATAGAAAAAGGTGCACTGGGCATGGGAGAGCAGTTGGTTCTGATAACGTAGCCAGACCGGGAACAAGGAAACATAATACAGACAGTTCCCAATTTACAGTGGTTCCACTTAACTATTTTTTGACTTTATGATGGTATGGAAGTGATACACATTTAGTAGAAACCATACTTCAGTATGGCATTTAATAAACTATATGAACTATTTGACACTGTATTATAAAATAGGCTTTGTGTTAGATGATTTTGCCTACATGTAAGCTATTGTAAGTGTTCTGAGTATGTTTAAAGTAGGCTGGGCTAAGCTATGATAGGTTAGGGGCATTAAATACATTTTTGACTAACAATATTTTCAACCTATGATGGACTTACCAGGACGTAACTCCATTGTAAGTGGTGGATCATCGGTAATACCAAAAAAAGCATATTGATTAACATCAGGTTACTTTCCTGGTAAAGATTAAAGCAGAGATAAGTTCCTTGTTACACCAGCTCAGGGTGACTGGCCCCTTTTTCAGTTAGTTGCTGTGGATCTCTCATTTTTAGAAAACTCCGGTCCATTGTGGAACTTTCCTTCTTCCTTAAAGTTTCAGTTGGATTGTATGGCATTTAGTACAAGTGACTACATTTTGGTTTGGTCTGTTGGGGCCTACTGCAGGAGCTCAGTCTAAAACAATGGACTCCCATAAATTGTATTTAACAGGGTAGAGCATAGTGATGGGTAGATATGGTTGAAGACAGGTAGGTTCAAGATCATGCAGGATCTTATCAACTGTATTAAAGTGTTTGGATTTTATTCTAGTACTACCGCAATTATGGTTTGATTTACACTTGTAAAGTTTATTCTTGCCACTATATGGAGAAATGGTTTATAGATGGGAAGGCAGAGAGCCATGGTGGGGTGGGTTAAAGTGCAAGTAGAGACACCAGTTAGTTAGAAGGCTGTTGCTGTAGACAGTACCAGAGATGGTAGCATCAGTATCACAGTGTTATCTATAGATAGGGAGAAATGGACAGTCAACTTCCTTTTAGAAATAGTTTCTCCTAGATTTGGTAATAAGAGTATGGAGAGTGAGGGAGAAGAGCGTGAAAAAAATGTCTGGAGTGAGCAACTAGGTGAATAGAGGTGCCATTTACTGAGGTGGAGATTGAGGAAAAAGCAGATTTGGGGAAGATGATCAAAATGTCTGCTTTGGACATGTTAAAAATGAGATTCCTGTTATACATCCACATAGAGATGTTGGGTCTACAATCGAATGTAGGCAGAGTTAATTTACACATGTTAAGGTAATAGTGCCACCTATAAGGGGCACTGTTCCCATTATGAATATATACTTTTTTGAAAGCACACAGATGGGCATGAATATTCCAGATCTTTAGTTAGAGTTCTGGAGCAGCAATGTTAACTCTTGTGCTGCCCCAAACATAAATCTATACTCACACATACTGTAGCTATGCACAGGTACAGGAAAATAAGTATATTTACATTCACTGACACGCACACATGTGTAGCTGCACTCTCTCAGCTGCCTCTCACCTCCTCTGAGGTTGATTCTCTTGCTCATTCACCCACTGCTCTCAGGGACATAATTGTTCCCCACCTAACTCTGAACTTGAGGGATCATCTCTCTTGGAGAACAAGGGGTGGTGGTGCAGACTGTGTGTGTGCATGCTGCTGCTGGTGTGTACTCCCTGGGAGAATTTGTGAAGAGAATGACCACCATTTACAGTAGTTTGTGTTGTACTACAATATATAGTAACTTAAACATTTTTATTTGAGGAAGAGACATTTTTCTAATTTCCATAAAAGTGCTGTAAGAGCTAGCTGTGTCGCTGAATGCTGGAGTCGGATGCTCAGAAGAAAGGTCTTGGCCAATGGTACATTATTTGTTGGTCATCAGCATATACCCTGGTGGTCGATAAGTTTACCTAGGAAGGGAAGAGAGGCCAGTTCTGACTCCTTGAGGAACTCTAGCATTGAGAGATTTGGTAGAGGAAAAGATAAAAAATAAGTTTCTGGAGAGGTAAGAGGCAGATAAGAGAAAGTGATTTTACAGAAGTTGAGAGGAGCCCAATATAATCTATTTGGCCCAGAAGGTGGTGTTTTCCTTGCAATCTGTCCTGCAAAACTCTTCATGGCTTATTGTGCACTGTACTAATGATGCAGGTACTTACCCAGCTCTTATTGCCATACACATACTAGGAGCTCAGGAAATACAGGATATTAGAAAGAAAAATCATCTCACAGAAAATTAGTATAAGCCTTTATATGTCCAGAAATGTTCTTTTGCCTGTTAGATGTGGCATGGTTTATAGATTAATTTATTATATCAAGGAATGTAGGAATATTGAAATGTATTTTAAAAGAATTAAATACTTTCAAGTCTTTTACTTATCTGTCATTTTCCTTTCAGTTTTGTCTTTTGTATTGTCAGATTAATCTTCTGGAAACATAGCTAAATATATTATTATTTCATTTAAAAATCTTCCATTATGTTGCATTTCATATACAATAACGTTTATACTCTTCAGCTTGGGATCCCATGCACTGCTGAATTTTGTTCCAAACAACTATTTTTAAATACCTTCTACCACTTTCCTTAATGTATTCTGCAATCCAGCCTGACCATAAAGTGTCCGCCATTCTTAAATGCTTCTTGTCTTTGCTTATGCTATAACTTCTGCCTAAAATGCCTTTCTTCCTTCCTTTCTATATCAAAAACTACTTTCTTCCAAGGTACAATCCATTTTCTCCTTCCGCCAAAACCATCGTGAGCTGAAAATATTCTCTCTCCTGAACTGATTCTCCATTTTATATCTTCTCTTATATAATTTGCATCTCTGCCTTGTATTATTAGAATTTATATTACATAGCTTACAACTTCAGTTTGACTGACATTTCCTTCTGATTATCCTACCCATTGTAGTGTTTTTTTGTTTTTTTGTTCTTTTGTTCGTTTGTTTCTTGTTTTTTGTTTGTTTGGTTTTTTTTTTTTTGAGACCAGGTCTCACTCTGTCACCCAAGCTGCAGTACAGTGGCACGATCTCTGCTCACTGCAATCTCAGCCTCCCAGGTTCAAGCGATTCTTCTGCCTCAGCCTCCCAAGTAGCTGGGGTCACACGCACCTGCCACCACACCTGGCTAATTTTTGTATTTTTAGTAGAGATGGGGTTTCACCTTCTTGGCCAGGCTGAACTCCACCCGCCTCTGCCTTCCAAAGTGCTGGGATTACAGGCATGAGCCATCGTGCCTGGCCTGTAGTGCTTTTTTCATAGAACTGGTCTGAGAGGCAAATTTTTAAAAAGTCTTTCTCAATTTCATGTCACTATTTGTGTTTTGTATTACTTCCCCATTTTTCTTTAGGATCCAATGATGCGGTTGCTCCAGACTTCCCAGCTCAGGTGCTAGGCACAAGAGATGATGATCTCTCAGCCACTGTTAACATTAAACATAAAGAAGGAATCTACAGTAAGAGGGTAGTGACTAAGGCATCCTTGCCAGTGGGAGAAAAACCCTTGCGGAATGAAAATGCAGGTAACTGGATTGGCTTTGTAAACTTTGTGGCATTTTCTCCCCTTTTCATCCTAAGTGAGATTACTGTCTAATCTTTATCCTTTTTTTCTGTTTCATTATACAAGCTTTTCTCCTTGCCATTATATTGAGCATATATAAGAAGGTAAAATTTCATAAAATCCTTTATTATGCTTCAGAGATTTTTGAAAACTGTAAACTTCATTTTCACAATGGGGAATAAAATATGATACAGCTTTTGAAATGAAATAATACCCAGTCAAGTATGTTTTAGATACTAAGATCCATAGAAAATCTTGATTAAATTGCCACATTAGTGTATCTCTGTCAGATATTACAAAGTAATGTCTTATAAGCTGGATTCTGTTGCTGACATTTTTTTAAAAAAATTTTTTTTAAAGACAGGGTCTCACTCTGTCACCCAGGCTGGAGTGCAGTGATGCAATTATACCTCACTGCAGCATTGAACTCCTGGGCTCCAGTGATCCTCCCACCTCAGCCTTCCAAGTAGCTGGGGCCAGAGGCACACGCCACTATGCCTGACTAATAATTTTTTTGTAGTGATGAGGTTTTTTTTGTAGTGATGAGGGTCTCGCTATGTTGCCTGGGCTGGTCTTGAACTCCTGGCTTCAAGCTGTCTACCTGCCTCAGCCTCTCAAAGTGCTGAGATTACAGGCACGAACCACTGCATCCAGCCCCCATGTTGTTTTAAAATTTTTTAAATTTTCTGCCAACATTTAAAACTAAGATTTTTTATTTCCCTTGAAAAATCAGAAAATCTGGCTGCCCTTTGGCTTGCATTCATTCATGGTGGTAATCAGCTGCAGCTGAGCCATGGCTGTCCCCCTGCAGGCAGGACATCCATTCCCTTGTTTGCTTCCATCCCCACAGCTCTAAGACTCAGTCTGCTTCATTCTTCCACCTTATCTGTCTGGTCACTGGGTATTTGAGTTTCAATCTTTTTTTTTTTGTTTTTTTTTTTTTGGAAATGGAGTTTCGATCTTGTTGCCCAGGGTAGAGTGTGATGGTGCGATGTCTGCTCACTGCAACCCCCACCTCCCAGGTTCAAGTGATTCTCCTGCCTCAGCCTCCAGAGTAGCTGGGATTACAGGCGCCCGCCTCCACACCCAGCTAATTTTTTGTATTTTTAGCAGAGGTGGGGTTTCACCATGTTGGCCAGGCTGGTCTTGAACTCCTGACCTCAGATGATCTGCCTGCCTCAGCCTCCCAAAGTGCTGGGATTACACGCATGAGCCGCCGTGCCTGGCCCCCACTGTTTTATAAAAGCTTTTTTTCTTCTGCACCCCTGACGTTATACTTTTGTAGCTGAGAGATGATAATATTTATTAAATGAAAACTCCAGTAGCCACTGAAAATTCTGTATGTATAATTGCCTGTGTTTGTTATATTTATACTTTTTTATTCCTGTGTATAACTATTAGCCAAATAGGTGCTACTGATCCCAGGGCAGTTTTTAAACGTAGGGTGGCTCTATGTTCTAGTTTTGGTATAGTGTTAATGACTTCATGTGGTAGCATCAATGCCTTTGTGAGAAAAATAAATGAGGTCTGCTTATTAAAGCACACATTTTTTTAGATAATTTTGTTCTACTTCAAAACACAGTGAAGTCTTTTTATAAATGCTTTTTGAAATAAGACAAGAGAAGCATATCTACCAGCTAACATTGAGACTGCCAAGTAAATAAAAAGAAATAATTTTACAAAATATAGTTCATAAATGAAAACTTTCATGCACCAGGGAATCCCTTACATGTTTTCCACTATCCATATACTAGTGGCAGTTTGGTGGAAACAGATAACCCTAAGATCCCAGTGTCAGATACTTTAGGTGAGGGGAGATGTGGAAAAGTTGGCAGGAAAGAAGTGAACTGTGTCTGAAGTCTGCACAAAGAACTTACCAGCTTTACCTCACTCCCAGGCTTCATTTGGTAAAGATGATATGTTTGAAATAAAGTCAGTCTCAATTATCTGAGGACCCCTACAATCTCCCATCTGTTGGTCTACTTACAGATTTCACATCCTAAGGAAAAGCCATCCTCCTGGCTTAGTCCTTAGTAGCCATTTCACCTTGAGAGAAACCTAGCCTCAGAACCTCTTGCCTTAGAGAATTAAAGAAGAAGAATAGAGGAGAGAATGCCTGCCTGGGAAACTGAACAAAGACCTATATAATAGCCAAAAGAGCTCATAGAAGATCATATCATAAGTAAAATTCTCAGTTAAAGGGGTGAAATATAAAAGTGAGAAAATCTCTTCAAAAATAGAACATAAAGAGACGGGAAAATATTTTTTAAAATTCAAGATTGTCCCAAAAGTTTCAACATCCAAAGCAGGTATTCTATAAAGACAATAGAGAAAGCAAAAAAGAAAGAACCAAAGGACTAGTATAGGAATAAATTTCAGAACTGAAAGATGTGAGTTTTCATACTAAAAGGGACTACCATGTACATAAATATATACACCAAGGCACATGACCTTGACATTTTAAAACTGATTTGAAAAGAGATTCTAACAGCTTCCAAAAAGAAAACGTACATTCCATGTAAAGAAATGGAAATGAGACTGGCATCAAACTTCTCAAAAGTGATAAACAGAGTTAGAAACCAAAGGAATAATACCTTAGAATTCTGAGAGAAAATTATTTCACTAAAACAAGGGAGTTTATTTAAGTTAAAAAAGAAGAAAAGAAAGAAAACATGGGATTGAGGAAATGGAGGGGGCCAACACAGGAAATGGGAAACAAATTCTCACTGTGGTGGTGGTACACAAGGCCTAGAACCCATTCAGATTGAAGCCTGCAAGGAAAAAGTCAAATTGATAGGATACCTTATGTGATTGACTATACTTAGAGGAGGTTTTCAGTCTTAGAAACTCAGAAAATGCAAAAACAAAGCAGTTATTAACTCTTCAGGAAAAGCATAAGTTTGTAATAGAAAATAAATGTAATTACAGTGTACTAGCTGGCTTAGCTGTGAATAATAATTATGTAAACAATCATGTAAACACTAAATATCGATTTAATTGAATATTGATTTAATCACTCTGACCATTATTTATGTGACATATAAACACTGAACATTAATATAGGGCTAAAACTTTTCAGAAGATAGCATGAAAAGATATGTATGGGTAGGAGGGTTTTGTAATGAGATAAATCCATAATTGATCTTAGTATATAGTATAAGAATAAATCCCAGAACTGAAAGATATGAGATTGTAATTGATCTTAGAAGGAAATCAATAGATAATTTCTGGAATATAAAATGATATGGTAGTATAAAGCATGTTATTAGGAAATAAGGATATTGATCCTAGAATAAATGGCTAAAGGAGTTGAAAATGGTAGCCTTTAGAAATTGGGGATCTGGAGATCCCTGGAGAGGGAACTGCTGACTTTTCTTATAAGCTTCATGAAACTATTTGACTTTTAAAACATATACATTATTTTTATTAAATCAGAATTTATATTGTCCTTCAGCTCAAAAAAGTAAGAAAGAAAGTACATTTGGCAAATATTGACTAAAGAAAAGCTAGTGTTAATATAGACAAAATAGAATTCCAGGACAAAAAAAAAATTAAAGGTAGATACAACAGTTTTATCTCATAGTAATAAAAGGGTCAAATATACCAGGAAAGATAAAATTGTGAGCTTATATGTATATTCTCAAACATATTCAGGAAAATTACAGGAACGTATAGGTAAATTCAACAATACATTTCAGAAATGTCAAAGATCAGGAAGTAAAGAGAGAAAGTAGGGCCAGGCACGGTGACTCACACCTGTAATCCCAGCACTTTGGGAGGCCAAGGTGGGTGGACCACGAGGTCAGGAGATCGAGACCATCCTGGCTAACATGGGGAAACCCCGTCTCTACTAAAAATACAAAAAAAAAAAAAATAGCCAGGTGTGGTGGCGGGCACCTGTAGTCCCAGCTACTGAGGAGGCTGATGCAGGAGAATGGGGTGAACCTGGGAGGTGGAGCTTGCAGTGAGCTGAGATCACGACACTGCACTCCAGCCTGGGCAACAGAGCGAGACTCTATCTCAAAAAAAAAAAAAGAAAGAAAGAAAGTATTTGAATAATGAAGTTTGACTTATAATAGATGATTTTCCATTTTTAAAAGAACACAGAAAATTTGATGAATTTGTTGGTTTCAAAGAATTGATGTGCAGACAGACCAGCTTCACTGACCACACTGTAGCTAAATTAGAACTCAACAATAAAAATATGGAATAATGAAATAAAAGAAAAATCTGTCTATAACAGATTGAGTGGTATTCTCCCAAAATTCATGTCCACCTGGAACTTCAGAATGTGACCTTATTTAGAAATAGAGTCTTTGCAGATGTCATTAAAGATCTCAAGATTAAATCATCTGGATTTAAGATGAGTCCTAAATCTAGTGACTATTTTTCTTATAAAAAGGGGAGAGAGGACTGTTGAGGACAGAGGCAGAAATTGAAGTTCTGCTGTCACAAGCCAGAGAATGCCATGGGCCATTACAAGCTGGGAGAGACAAGGAAGAATTCCCACTTGGAGCCTTCTCAAGGAGCATGGCCCAGCTGACACTGTGATTACAGACTTTAACTTCCAGATCTGTCAGAGATTAAATTTCTTTGGTCTAACCTGCTCAGTAGTAATTTGTTATGGCAGCCCTAGGAAACTAATACACCGTTCATCTATTTGAAAATTATATAATGTAATTCTAAATAACTCAGAAGTTAAAGAGATAAATCATAATGGAGATTACAATATATTTAGAACTGAGGGATAACAAAATTTTAATATCAAAAAGTTTTAGAAGAGAGCCAAAGTGATATTTAGGGGTAAAGTTACAAACTTAAATACACATATTAAAAAATAAGAAAAATCCAATCAAAATCCCTGCAGGTTTTTTTTTTTTCTCAGAAACCAGCAAGCTTATTCTAAAATTGATAAGGAAATACAGAATGCCAAGAATGGCCAAGGGAATCTTGAAGAACAAATCTAAAGGATTTACACTACCAGGTATCAAAACTTATTATAAAGCTAAAGCTGTAGTAATTATAAAGCTGAAGCTTAAGTAATTAAGACAGTGTGATATTGGCACAAGGATGAACAAACTGACCATAGAACAAAATATTCCCGGAACAAATTTACCTGTATATGAATACCTGATTTATGTTAAAGGTACTAAATATAGTGGAGTGAGAATTATTTTTGGGGTAAAATGGTGCAGAATAAGTTAGATATTCATATTGGAAAAAAAAAGAACATTGACTTCCTTGCTCACATTATAAATAAAAATGATTTCAAAATGGATTGTAGGTCTAAATATAAAAGGGCATAGATAGATGAATGATTGATAGATCTACAAGAAAATGGAGGAGTATTAATCCGGGGATAGGAAAAGATTCATTAAACTGGTTCCCACGCCCCGCTCCCCACCAAAAAAAAACCCATAAAAGAAAATATTGACAAATATGGCACATTAAAATCAGAAATTCTTTTTTTTTTTTTTGTCTTTTTTTGAGATGGAGTCTTGATCTGCCGCCCAGGCTGGAGTGCAGTGGCATGATCTTTGCTTACTGCAAGCTCTGCCTCCTGGGTTCATGCCATTCTCCTGCCTCAGCCTCCCGAGTAGCTGGGACTGCAGGTGCCTGCCACCACGCCCAGCTAATTTTGTTTTTTTCTTTTTGTATTTTTAGTAGAGACAGAGTTTCACCATGTTAGCCAGGATGGTCTCAATCTCCTGACCTCGTGATCCGCCGGCCTCGGCCTCTCAAAGTGCTGGGATTACAGGAAAATGAGAAGTTCTAAGAGTCTCTCTGAACCTATTCTGGTTCGGGAGACTGCCTAATAATTAAAAATGTATAAAATAAAATTTTAAAAATATTTATAAACAACAAATAAGAGAGTAAAATGCAAGCCACAAGGTGAGGAAGGTATTTGTGATACTTGTGTCCCACAAAAGACATATCTGGCTGGGCGCAGTGGCTCATGCCTGTAATTGCAGCACTTTGGGAGGAAGAGGCGGGTGGATCACGAGGTCAGGAGATCGAGACCATCCTGGCTAACATGGTGAAACCCCGTCTCTACTAAAAATACAAAAATACAAAAAAAAAAAAAAAAAATTAGCCAGGCATGGCAGCAGCCACCTGTAGTCCCAGCTACTCGGGAGGCTGAGGCAGGAGAATGGTGTGAACCCAGGACGCAGAGCTTGCAGTGAGCCGAGATCGCGCCACTGTACTCCAGCCTGAGTGACAGAGTGAGACTCCGACTCAAAAAGGCTTATACCCAGAATATAAGAAGAATGCCTACAAATCAATATGAAAAAGGAATTCAGCCTAATAGAAAAATGGGCAAAAGACTTTGATAGATACTTTACAAAAGAGAATATCTAACAGCCAATTAACATGTGCAAAATATTTCTCTTCATTAATCAACAGGGAAATGTAAATTAAAATCACAGTAAGATAGCTCCATGTACCTACTAAGACGTCTGGCTGAAATGAAAAAGACAATACCGTATTGGTAAGAATGCAGTAGAACAAGCAGAACTAATTCACTGCTGTGAGAGTGTGGATTGGTATAATGACTTTGAAAAGCAGTTTGACATTATCTACTAAGTTCCACAAAAGCAGAACCTATGACATAGCTGTTCTGTTCCTAACTCTATACTCAACAGATAGGGATGCATACAAGCACCAAGAGAAACATACACAAATATTCTTCACAGCAGTGTTTGTAATAGCTCCAAACTGGAAACTACCCAAATGCCAAGTTTTTATCCAGTAGAATGGATAAATTGTGGCATACTAACGTTATTGAATACTGATTAGCAAGTGAGATAAGTGAAGGTAAATATATGTGACACCACTTAATGAATCTTGCAAACAACTTGAGAGAAGAAAGCAAGTCACAAAAGAGTATGTGCTATATTATTCCATTTATAAAAAGTTGAAGAATATTCAAAACCAATTTGTTATATTTAAAATCAGGTGTTACCCTCAGCATGGGGGAGATGGAAGGAAGAATGAGGGGAGCATGTAAGTTTCTAGCCAGATTTTATTTCCTAACCTGGATAAGGTTATATACACTTGGTTTTTGTAATTCACTGAGCTCTATATGTGCACATTTTCCCCCATATTTTCCACTGTACAATTAAAAAGATCTTTTAAAAAGCAATATGGTACTTAGAAATGAATCTAAAAGGGCATGTAGAACTATTTTAAGAGAAAATTATAAAACTACATTGAAATATATTAAGACCTAAATAGTTGGAAAATTATACAATTATGATAATAAAGATGTCACCAAATTAATTTCTAAATTAAATGCATTGCTACTCAGAATTCCAGTAGGATTTTTTTGTGGAACTTGACAGGCTGATTCTAAAATATTTATGGAAAATCAAAAAAAGTATATTTAAAGAATAAGATAAGGGATCTTGCCATACCACACATCAAGACTTATTACATGTGTAGCTTGTTTAAGACATCATTTGCAAAGGAATAAACAAAGAAAAATGAAACAGAATGGTGACCCAGAAACATATCCATGGATGTGGAAACTTAACATACACAGAGATAGCATAACAATCTGTGGAGAAAGGATGAAGAGGAACTATTCAATAGAGTTTGAACCAGTGAATATATATCTGGAAAAAATAAAATCAGATAAATCACTGCTGCACACTAAACAGAAATGTATAGTATGCCAGGCATATTAAAAGTAAATGGGATAACTACATTTTTAGAATTTAGATGGTCTGTCATTATGACCATGTGATAATGGAAGATTTCTTAAACAGGACACACGAAGCACCTACCCTAAAGGAAAAATATAATAAATATGCCATTATTAAAATGAAAACTTTTTTGCATAAATGATATCAAACAATGAAAAGACATGAAACAGCCTGGGAGAAGATATTTATAATGCATGCTACCTGCAAAGACATTTCACAGGAATGTTCATTGCAGTGCTTTTCAAATAGGAAATAGCCTTAAGTTGATCAACAGAGGTATATTCATATATATTAATACAATAGAATAATACATAACATTGAGAATCAGAGACATACATTAATTGACTAAATCTCAAAATCATAATATTGAGTGAAAAAGGCATGGTGCGTAAAGGTACAGACAGTATTGTACCCTTCATATAAGGTTTAAAGACTTGCAAAACAATGCTGTACATTGTTTATTAATATATGCAACGTAGTAAAGAATTACAAAACATCCTTGATATTGATAAACTCTAAATTTGGTATAAAGGCTGCTACTGAGAAGTGGGAATGGCATCACTGGAAACAGCTTACACAAGGAACATTATATTTGTAATATTTTTTAAGCCCTATGGTAAATGCTTCGGTGTTCATTTTGTGGCCTATACTTTTGGTATGCCTGAAATATTTTTTTAACATTAAAACATTTTTTAATGATCTACAAATTTCAGAAGACATTTAGATAAAAGAGATTAGGAGGATCAAAGTAACAGAAGTAAGAAAAATGTGTGACTTTAAAAGAGGTAGCAAGAGTTAATTAGTTCTTTGCATTTTTAGCAATCTCTATTCCCTTTCTGATTTCTTTGTTGAACAATATACTTACAGATAAAAATCAAAAATGATCAAGAAAAACAGAAAGGAAAAGAGAAATAGTATTAGATAAGTTTAAAAGGCTATAACTGCATGAAATTTTTAAAAAATTATATGAGAATGCTGTATATAAAATCTAGATGATAAAAGTGTTTTTCTTGGATTATATGAAATATAAAAATTGACTCCATAAGTGGTAAACACTTTGAATAGGGCAAATAACTTGGAAGCATTGTTCACATCTTTTTTCCTTTGAAAAAACATACCTGATCTTTCCTTTTTTTGCTTTTTTTACTGTTGCATGAAACCATCAAGGAACAGATTTTATTTAGAATGTTTTTTTTTAATTTTATTTTATTTTATTTTATTTTATTTTATTGAGACAGTCTCACTCTGTCGCCCAGGGTGGAGTGCAGTGACACGATCTCGGCTCACTGCAGCCTCCGTTTCCTGGGTTCAAGTGATTCTCCGCATCAGCCTCCTGAGTAGCTGGGACTACAGGTGTGCACCACGACGCCTGCTAGTTTTTGTATTTTTAGTAGAGTTGGGGTTTCACCATGTTGGCCAGGGTGGTCTCGAACTCCTGACCTCAAGCGTTCCACCCACCTCAGCCTCCCAAAGTGCTGGGATTACAGGTGTGAGCCACCGTGCCCGGCTGTAGAATGTTATTTTATTTAAACTGTTGTTTTATACAGTAAAATACGAAAAAATTTTCAATTCATGTCACAGTTTTTACACAGATGGAGCCTAAGAGGTACTTTTTTCCTAATATATACATGAATTTGGGGGTTTGTTTGTAATTTGGGGGGAGGATTACTTGTCTGTTGTGTTTATTATCTTTCCTTTTCTGAAATCAAATGATGTCATTATTCCAGATGCCTCAGTTCAAGTGCTAATCACTGGGGATGAGAACCTGTCAGACAAAAAACAGAAAGAGATCCACAGTACAAGGGCAGTGACTGAGGCTGCCCAGGCTAAAGAAAAAGAATCTTTGCAGAAAGATACTGCAGGTAGCTAAACTGGATTTTCTGCATATAATTTTCTTCTGGTCTTCTAAAATGAGACTCTCAAGAACAGAAACAGAAATATATTCTCTATTTTCTTCTTGCTGTCTTCAGCTCTCTTCTATCTTGCGTATATATGAAATAGTTAAAGTATGTTTAGCTGTATTTATTATATACTTTGGCAGGTAAAATGGACATACTTAAAGTTCTTTGAGATATTTCTGGAGATCTTTTGGATATAGTAAACAAGTTAATCTAATTTCCAGAAATTCATTTAATGGACTTTTTACCTGTGATGATAAAAATCTCTCAATTCTGTGAGACACGGACCCACTAATACCATTTTTGTACATGATCCTTTATTTAGGAATTCAGCTTGTTTACTTCCTCCCTATCAGTTACTTTACTTCAGAGGGATTATGCTGATTTAAATAACCCTCATAGTTTATTTACATTAGGATTAGTTTTGGCTCAGAGAGAGGAAAACAAAAGCAAAATAACATAGGCTTAAAGAAAACAGAAAACTTTCTCTCTTTTGTAAAAATCCAGAGGTAAGCATCCAGAGTTGACCTGGTACTCCAGAGTATCGGAACAAAGCTGTTGCTCTCTTGTTACTCTGACATTTTTGGCCTTCATTCTTAAGCTGTAGCCATCAGCCCATATTGCAACCAGCAGGAAGAAAGGAAAAGAAAAATCTCATTCCTTCCTTTAAGGATACTTCTCAGAAGCTATATGTACCATTGTTTTTGCATTCTATTGGCCAGACTTAGACACATGGTCACATGTACCAGGGAAGCTGGGAAATTGAGTTGTTATTCTAATAACAATTGCCCAGCTAAAGTTAGGGTTCTGTTTAGAGGAAAAGGAAAGTGCATATTAGAGGACAGATAGTAGTAATAGTTTCCGCCACAGTTGTAAACTAAAACATTTTAGAACATAATTAGCTGCTTCTCTTCTTTAGGTGTTGCTTGTTTAAAAAGGTTAGATTGTATTCTGGGCAACACTTCTGAATTTTACCCCATTTTACTATTACTAAATGAATGTTCCAAAAACAGTTTTGAACATGTTAATCTTGTAATCAAAAACTTTAGTTTTCATTGCCCGTAAGGATAAAATCTAAACTCTTTTAGCACTGTCTTCCAGAACTGTAGAATCCACTCCCAAACAACTTTCTAACACTAGTTCTCACCTCTTTTCCTTATAAATTATATAATCTAATGCTATATACTTGCTCTGTTTCTTAGATGTTAAGTTACTTTCCTGACACCATTCTTCTGTTATATAGTCACCTCCTTTTTTTCCATCTCAATGTGTATCCCATCTTAGCTCTCTTCTAATGCCAAAATCAATTGTCTAGAGTTCTGTAGTACTCCCACCTGCAATTAGTTTTTCTTTCTTTGAATACCGATACCTCTTCTTCTGACTCTTTCTGATTGTATATCTGTTTACATATGTGATTTTTTGCCCCAATTTTCAATTATTTTCTAAACACATTTCTGAGTCATCTTTTTTATTCAATATCACTAAGAAAGCCTTTCACATAATACATACTTGAGAGACATTTAAAAATATTTTATGTCCAGTTCCTGTCTGTATAGTGTGTTAATGTCCCTTTCGTAGATTCCAGTGCTGCTGCTGCTGCAGAGCACTCAGCTCAAGTAGGAGACCCAGAAATTAAGAACTCGCCAGACACTAAAGCCATTACACAGAAAGAGGAGATCCATAGGAAGAGGACAGTTCCCGAGGAAGCCTGGACAAGCAATAAAGAATCCCTACAGATCAATATTGAAGGTAATGGGATTGGGTTGTGTGTGAGTATGTGTGTATATGGGGGTCAGTGTTAGTGTGTTTCCATTTCATTCTGATGAGAATATAGCCTCATGATTAAACAAAAATTCCTTTTCTTTTTTTAAAACTTTCTTGTGTAAAGTACTTTGATGCTACTATTAGGTTGCTGTATATATAGATTTGTAAAGTAATTGTTACTTTTTGGAAAAGATATTAGCAACTTAGAAACAGGATTATAAATAAATACCTAAGGCTGATAGTTTTAGAAGTGAAGCATCTTGTCTCAGTCCCCAAACAGAGACAACCTTAAAGCCATTCCAGAAGGCTATAGCAAAGACAGTGAGACCATCAATACAAACTTTTTTTTTTTTTTTTTTTTTGAGACGGAGTCTCGCTCTGTCGCCCAGGCTGGAGTGCAGTGGCGTGATCTCCGCTCACTGCAAGCCCCGCTGCCTCCCGGGTTAACGCCATTCTCCTGCCTCAGCCTCCCTAGAAGCTGGGACTACAGGCGCCCGCCACCACACCTGGCTAATTTTTTTGTATTTTCAGTAAAGATGGGGTTTCACCATGTTCACCAGGATGGTCTCGATCTCCTGACCTCATGATCCGCCCACCTCAGCCTCCCAGAGTGCTGGGATTACAGGCGTGAGCCACCGCGCCCGGCCCAAACTTTTTAAAAATTACAATAAAATCACATTTATTTATGTTTGTGCATGGGCCCCTTTTTCTGACATAAAAGCATGTAGAACACAAGACATTACTACCTAGCTGTCAAGCCTTACCTCTTAGAGGGATATGGAACAGCCTAGGTAAGGAGAGAAAAGAGTCAAGGAACTCATCTAACCATTCTGGATTTTGGAAATAGTCCGGATTCAACTGCTTACATCAAGAATATAGAAAATAAATGATTTTTTGACAATAGCCAAGACTACACAATGGGAAAAGGATAGTCTCTTCAACAAATGGTGTTGGGGAAACTGGATATCCACATTTAAGAGAATAAAGGTAGACCCTTTCTTTATACCATATACAAAAGTTAACTCCAAAAGGGTTGGCGACATACATGTAAGACCTTAAAACTCCCAGAAGAAAACATAAGGAGAAACCTTCAGGACATTGAACTTAGCAGTGATTTCTCAGATATGACACCAAAAACACAGACAACAAAAGCAAAAATAGACCAATGAAACTACATCAAACTTGAAAACTTCTGCATGCCAAAGTAAACAATTAAGAGTGTGAATAGGCATTCTACAGAATGGGAGAAAATATTTGCAAATCATAGATCTGACAAGGGATTAGTATTCACAATATATAAAGAACTTACACAACTCAACAGCAAAAAAAAAAAAAAACCCAAACAACTTATTTTTAAAAACACATAACTTATTTTAAAATGAGCAAAGGACTTGAATAGACAGTAGAAGATACACAAATGCCATACCAAACATATAAAAAGATGCCCACTCTCTCTAATCATAAGAGAGATGCAAATCAAAACCACAGTGAGTTATCGCTCACTCCTGTTAGGATGACCACTATCAAAAAAACAGAAAATAGCAAATGTTCGTAAGGATGCAAGGAAATTGGAACCCATGTTCACTGTTGCTGGGAATGTCAAATGGTATCGCTATTATGGAAAATAGTATGGAGGTTCCTCAGAATAATAAAAAAGAATTAGTATATGATCCAGCAATCCCACTGCCACTGCTGGGCATATAACCTAAAGAATTCAAAACAGGATTTCAAAAAGACACCTGTATACCTGTGTTTATTGCAGCATTATTTATAATAGTTAAAAGGTGAAAGCAACCCACATGTCCATCAACAGATGAATATATTAACAAAATGGGAATTATTTGTCAATAAAGAAAATACGTTACATACATAGATAAGTAGTGTATTGTGTAGCCTTAAGAAAGAAGGAAATCCTATCACATAATACAAGGTAGGTGAACCTCAAGAACATTATACTAAGCAAAATAAATCAGTCACAAAAAGATAAATACTATATGGTTTATTGCAAATGTTGTGGGATTTAGGAGGATGAGAGAGACCTTGGGTTTAAATAGGAGAATCTTTTATTGAGTGCACTCAGGCCCAGCAGACTCACGTCCAAAGACGGGGCCCAGAACAAAGACAGCACTTGGTTTTTATACACACCTCACAAAAGGGGGTGGGCTAGCTTGAAGCAAGCTTACAGTGGCGTGAAAGCAGGGATACAGAGGCAGGACAAAGACAGTTAATCAAATTGTAACAGGTTCAAAACTCAGAATTGCACGTAACTACTGCTATGCAGCCTAGATGTCCATTATCTAGGTTTGCCTAGGCACGGGCTTATCCCATAACCTTCACTGTGGTGCCCATGGAGCTGTAGTTCAGGCCTACTCAGGCTTCTCATGACCTTTATTGTACTTCTTAGATAAAACAGAATATTTGAAGTCACTAGTTAGAGAGAACAGGAATCTATAAACTCATTCCATAAAACAAAGGAAAATTTGTTTTTTTCTTCTCCCTGTGTTGAGGGAGTCCTGCGAGAGTCTCCAGAACACATTAGATAATATTATCAAGACTTTTCCTGGGTCTGGGCTGTGCCTGTTGCTGCCTCCGGGACAAGTCAGCCTAATGCAGGAAAACTTATTTCTCTTTCTTCTTAATTTTATTTTTCTTTAATTTCCTGCCTCAATATGAAATATCTAAAGTAGCTGAAATCGTAGAAACAGAAAGTAGAACAGTGATTACCAAGGCCTGTGAGAGGGTGGACAGAGAATTAGTATTTAGTAGGTACAGAGTTTCAGTGTTAAAAGATGAAAGAGAGATTGTTGCACAACGTGAGTATACTTATCACTACTGAACTGTACACTTAAAAATGGCTAAGATGGTTAATTTAATGTCATACTTTTTGTCACACACACAAAAACAATACATAAGATGTAGAAATAGAACACTGCAACTTTGCAGGGGTTAGTGTGGGAGACATAGCTTGCAAAAGAAAGATGGAAATATAATCAGTAAAAGCATACTCTAGAAGATAAGAAATTTTTTTCTAAATGTTTTACACTCTGAATAACTTTAGAAGACATGAAGTATATGAAATAAAAATTGATAGAATATGAAATGAAAAGGGAGATTTAGGGGATAGGAAAACAAAATGAAATTTTTTTTAAAAAAGTACCAATTAGGAGAAAGAGATGACAGCGATTAGAAAAAAAATGGTGGAATTTGAGGACTGACAGTGAAAATCCAACACAATGATATCTGTTGTTGCCTCTAAAGAAGATAATAGAAAAATAAAGATATAAGGAAGAATGGAACTTACAATTGTATATATGTATGTATGTATTTTTAGACATGGAGTCTCATTCTGTTGCCCAGGCTAGAGTGCAGTGGTGTGATTGTAGCTAACTGTAGCCTCAAACTCCTGGGCTCAAGTGATCTCCCACCTCAGCCGTTAGAGTAGCTGGGACTGTAGGCACATGCTACCACACCTGGCTTGAACCTGCAATTTAAAAGGGTGTACCAAGTCCTAGGAAAATTTTGTATATAGTGTTCAATACTGAGATGTATGTTTGCAATAGTACTGAACTTTAAAGAAAAAGAATGAATCATGCAGGCCTCCATTCAGAAAAAAACAAGTAGAAAAAACTAAAAGACGGGGGGACAGGCAGAGGATAGGGAGGTTAAAGGAGGTATAAATGAGCAAACTTTACCTTTAAAGTTGTAAAATCAAAAAATACATGTGTAAGTAAGTATAGTGTTGAAAATTATAGGCCAGACGCGGTGGCTCACACCTGTAATTCTAGCACTTTGGGAGGCTGAGGTGGGTGGATCACCTGAGGTCAGGAGTTTGAGACCAGCCTGACCAACATGGAGGAACCCTATCTCTATTAAAAATACAAAATTAGCCAGGCGTGGTGGTGCATGCCTGTAATCCCAGCTACTCGGAAGGCTGAGGCAGGAGAAGCGCTTGAACCCAGGAGACAGAGGTTGTGGGGAGCCGAGATCATGCCATTGCACTCCAACCTGGGCAATGAGAGTGAAAATCCATCTCCAAAAAAAAAAAAATTATAAAATTTACCCCTAAAAGAGTTAAAATTAAACTATAAAACATCCAAAATATTTAGAAAAACAGGAGTGGTAAGCATGGAGGTAAAGGGAGGGAGAAAGAAAACAGTAAATTTGTAACAAAAACAAAAAATTGCCATAAAATGAAAGACGGCAAAGCGTGCAAGTCTATATATAAGTAAAGTAAATTCACCTATATTAAAAAAAAACTTACTGGACTATATTAAAAAACAAACTCAGTTCCATGCTATATAACAAATGTATCAAAAGTAAAATGACTGAGAAAGGTGGAAAGCAAAAAGAAAACTTAGAGATGTGTCAAAAAGAAATTTGGGGACATTAATATAGATGAGGTTAAATTCACCAAAAGTTTTGCAGGAATTGAAGAGATATATTTTCATACTGATTTGCAATCCACAATGAGAATATTTTGCATAAATCTTTAAACATCAAATAACTTAGCATAAAAAATTCATAAAATGAAAACCAGGAGCTCAATCAATAAGGAAATTTATGTTGCCTTAAAAAACAATGAAGGAGGGCCAGGCGCAGTGGCTTGTGCCTGTAATCCCAACACTTTGGGAGGCTGAGGCAGGCGGATCAAGAGGTCAGGAGATCGAGACCATCCTGGCTAACATGGTGAAACCCTGTCTCTACTAAAAGTACAAAAAAATTAGCTGGGCATGGTGGCGGGCATCTGTAGTCCCAGCTATTCAGGAGGCTGAGGCAGGAGAGTGGCGTGAACCTGGGAGGCAGAGCTTGCAGTGAGCCGAGATCGCGCCACTGTACTCCAGCCTGGGCGACAGAGCAATACTCCATCTCAAAAAAAAAAAAGAAAAAGAATGAAGGTATGGAATTATATGAAAACAACTCTTAGGATAGATTGTGAGGCAAAAGGTGCTTAAGGCCAGGGCGATTGGAAGGTGGAATTTGCTTGTAGGGAGAAAAATATAAAACAGCCCTAGGAAACCTTCAAAGAGAAATGGACAAATACAAAATAATTTTGGGGAGCTTGAACACACATAATTAGCTTATGACACATTGGGGAGATGAAAATTTTTTTTTGTAAGTGAAGTTTAAAAACGCCTGGGGGCCGGGCGCGGTGGCTCAAGCCTGTAATCCCAGCACTTTGGGAGGCCGAGAGGGGCGGATCACAAGGTCAGAAGATTGAGACCATCCTGGCTAACACGGTGAAACCCCGTCTCTACTAAAAAATACAAAAAACTAGCCGGACGAGGTGGCGGGCGCCTGTAGTCCCAGCTACTTGGGAGGCTGAGGCAGGAGAATGGTGTAAACCCGGGAGGCGGAGCTTGCAGTGAGCTGAGATCGGGCTACTGCACTCCAGCCTAGGCGACAGAGCGAGACTCCATCTCAAAAAAAAAAAAACGCCTGGGAATAATACAAGTAATGAAGTTCATCTAGGGTGTGTGTGTGTGTGTATGTGTGTGTGCATGCGTGCATAAGCCTATATGGTTTAAACTTTTAAAAAACCCTTTCCAAATGACCATAGAACATTTTTTCATACAGCTTTATTCAGATATAATTTACCGATTTAAAATATGTAATTCAGGCTGGGCACAGTGGCTCGTGATTATAATCCTAGCACTTTGGGAGGCTGGAGTGGGTGGATCACTTGAGATCAGGAGTTCAAGACCAGCATGGTCAACATGGCGAAACCCTGTCTCTACTAAAAATACAAAGTATAGCTGGGCATGGTGGTACATGCCCGTAATCCCAGCTATTCAGGAGGCTGAGGCAGGAGGATCAGTTGAACTTGGGAGGCAGAGGTGGCAGTGAGCCGAGATCACACCACTGCACTTCAGCCTGGGCAACAGAGCAAGACTCTGTCACAAAAAAAATAAAAATCAAATATGTAATTCAATTATTTTTACTGTATTCACACATAAGTGCAATCAACTATCATCATAATCAATTTTAGACTATTTTCTTCACTTCAAAAAAGAAACCCTGAGACTTAAGCAAATACTGATCCACTTTTTGTCTCAGTAGATTTCCCTATTCTGGACTTTCATACAAATGGGACCATTAAGTTGGGGATATAACATGAAACTTAGGGCCCGCCCATAGTGAAAAATGTTAAAGGAAATTCCCATGTAAAGTAGGCCTTCAGTGGGCTACACTCTTACTATAAAAATGAAAGATAAACACGTCCATGTAGAAGGGGACAGTAAGAAAACTTTGCCTGTTTTAACCTTGATAATGAGTTTGGGGAGAGAAGACAAAATTTATCCTAAGAATTTATAACTACAAACTAGTATTCACACAGGTTTACAGTCAGTAATTTTGTACTGGTATAATTTATTAGTGCAGTAAACTACTTATGTGTGTTCTGAAAAATCTCAAGCCCAGAATTTAATTAAAAATGGCAGTAGGTTGGTATTACAAACTCACATGCCTGTTGGATGCAAATGCACATCTCTCTGAAGAAACTTCAACCCAGACCTCAAAATATTTCCTAAAATACCAAGCACATAGTCAAGGCACTATTAGTAGAAACAGTATCAACAACAAGAAACAGAAATGAGACCCATAATGACAAATTTCCAGGATTCCTTGGCAAAATGCCTGTTTCTCAGACTGGGACAGGAAATATATTAGATGAGCCTGAACCCTTTTGTGGTGTCAGAAAGTAAAGAAAAACAACAACAAAAAAAATGTACAGGGATGGGGAATATGTCAATGGAACACAGGAGTAAAAAACTTCCCAGTGGTCAAAGCTGGGGCAATTTCTGCAGTATAGCAATAGTATTGGATCATAACCAAAGTATAAAATAAATACCTATGAGTCCATTTTGATATAAGTAAATGATTTAATAAATAAATGGGGAAAAATGACAAGTCTCCTGTGCAGAATTCTAAATAATATATGTAGACATTCCACCCTCAAGGAGGTGGAACATAACTCCCCACTCTTACAGAATGGGTTGCACATAGTAACTTCCTTCCAGAGGGTATTTTTATGGGAAGGGGGAAAAAGAATAACTGTATAGTGAAGAATTCTGGCAAACATTGACTCAGCCAGGTCATCAAGATCATCATCAACAGTGGTAAGTCATGTTGATAGTATGTACCCTTAATATGTAATGAGAAATACATTTTAACTTTGAAATCTTCTTCCCAAAAACCCGTAACCCTAGTCTAATGAGAAAAACATGAGACAAACTCAAATGAAGGACATTTATACTTGACCAGTACTTCTCAAAACTGTCAGAGTCATGAAAAACAAGGAATGCCTAAGAAATTCTCACAGACCTAAGAGAAGCCTAAGGAGACATGATAATTAAATGTAATGTGGTATCTTGGATGGGATCTTGGAACAGAAAAAGAACAGTATGTACAAAACAAGGCAACACAAATAAAGTATGGACTTTGGTTAATAATGATGTAACTTTACTGATTGATTCATTATAATATATTGTATTAATGTAAGGCGTTAATAGGGGAAACTGGGTATGGAGTATGGGGAATCATCTGTGCTGTTGTCACAGTTTTTCTGTAATCCAAATTATTCCAAAATTAAAAATTTATTTTAAAAAATGCATTCTGACATTAAAACAGGTGGATAGATAGATGATAAATAAGAAATTCCATCTTTTTAAAGGAAACACTTTACTGCTTCTCTTTGGCATAACCAATTTGCTGGCATTGCTGCTTTTGCGCTTTGGGGCTATTACTAACTACAGTTAGGGTTACTTGAACACAGATACTGCAGTATCGTGACAGTCACTCTGATAACCCAGACAGCTATAAAGTGCCTAAGGGGCAGGTAGTGTAAACGTATGGACATGCTGGACAAAGGGAGGATTCACATCCTAGGGTGGGATGGAGCAGGATGACAAGAGGTTTCAACATACTACTCATAACGCTGTGCAATTTAAAACTTAGGAATGGTTTTGCATGGCTTGGCCTCCTATACTTCTGACCAACTAGCTCCAAATTGATGGGGGGAATCCCATGACCCCCTCCTCAGGTTTGGTAATTTGCTCAAATGGCTCAGAAAATGTAGGGAACATTTTCTTACATTTCCTGGTATTTTATAAATTTATTTCAAAGGATATGCATGAACAACCAAATGAAGAGATACATGGGCAAGGTATAGGGAAGGTGCACAGAGCTTCCATGTCCTCTCTGGGCCTGCCACCCTCCCAGCTTCTCCTGTGTTCACCAAATGTGAAGCTCTTCAAACTCTGTTAGGGTTTTTATGGAGGTGCCATTACATAGGCAATATTGATTAAATCCTTGGCCATTGGTGATTGGCTCAACCTGCAGTCCCTGTCCGCTCCCCAGAGATGGGGGGTTGGGGCTGGAAGTTCCAGCCCTCTAAACATATGGTTGTTCCCTTGGTAAACAGGCCTCCCATCCTTAGGGGCGTTCCAAAATTCATCTCATTAACATGAACTCAAGTGCGATCAAAAGTAACTTGTTTTAAATAACAGACCCTCCTTGAACCTTTATCACTCACTCCTGAACTGTTTCAACAGCCAGGTACGAAAACCAAATATTATAATAAAAGATGCCCCTATTGCTGTTATCATGTTTTCCTAAATGGAAATTGCAAGAGTTTTAGTAGTTCTGGCCAGGAGCTAGGGATAAGGCAAAAATATGTATTTATTATATCACAGTATTACACTTTACAGGGTATTAAAATGACAGTAGTAAAAGAATGGTACTGGGACAAGAGACTGATACATCAGTGAAAATACTTAAATACAGTGGGCACTTACTCTATGATAAAGGTACCATTTCAGCTCCATTTGGAAAAAGATGGATTATTCAACAAATAATGCCAAGACACTTTGCTAGCTATTTGGAGTATGGTGAGAATTTTTAGTTGTAGCCCTACTTTACTCCCGTCACCAAAATCCAAGTATAAAAGATCCAAGTATAAAAAAGAGAGATCATAAAAGTTCTGGTTATCTGACTTTTCTAATAAATTTGAGCAGAAGACTGTCAAGGTCTGACAAAATCTTGGAGTCATAAAGCCAAAGATTTGATAAATGTATATATTAAAATTAAAAGTGTCTTCATGTTAGAAAATACGATGCAAAATCAATTTATAAATGAAAAATGAGAAAACAATTTTAAAAAATTGAGAAACTGAGAAAAGGGTCTACTTTTCTTGCTATGCAAAGAGCTTTTTACAAATCAATGACAGCCTAAAAGGAAAACAAAGGACCTGAACAAAAAGTTTATAGTAAAAGAAATGCAAATGGCCATTAAAGATATGAAGAAATACTTAACTATCTCAATAAAGAATGTACTAAACCACAGATTTTGTTTTACCTGTCACAATAGCACAGATGAAAAGATTTGATTATCCCTAGTATTGTTGAGTACGTGGGGAAACATTAATGTACTCTTATAAGACTATTATTAGAAGTGCAAATTTGTTGCAACATTTTTGAAAGTGTGGAGCAATTGGATGATATCTAACTAACGTTGAAATAAATATTCCCTTTTCACCCAGACTTCCATTTAAGGGAATTACAGATACACAGATAAAGTTGTACCCAGAAAAATAAAATAAAGTTACACATAAACACACAGACAAATGTTCACTGCAGCATGCTTTGGAAGAATAAACTACTGGAAACAACCAAATATTTAGTTAAATTTTGGTAAAGTAAATCAGTTTAATATAAAATGTTTGCAGATGCACAAAATCTTGCTTTGAACAAGTAGTTTTACTCTACTTGGCAGGAATTTTTCTGTAAGAAAACTTGTTTAATATTGGTTATCACCAGAAAGTGGAACTAGGAGGTTCAGAGATAACAGGGAGACCTTTACTTTTCATATTAAATTTGTCTGCATTATTTGAATATTTTGCATGTTTAATTTTTAAAAGTCTGCAGTTCTAGTATGAAAGAAATATTTAAAAATAAATGAAAAGCAGTAAATCATATTTTCAGTGTACTTTTATATATTCGGGGAGAATTTTGCAAATATCTATAAAATTAATTCAATTATCAGAAGTAAATAACTACTTCAACTTATTTGACCTTTACTCTTAACAAAGTGCCATGAGATGATGGTGATTATCTAATCCTGTTGTTCTATAAAGCCCTTTATGCTTAAGGAATTCAGCTTGCTACTGCTTCGTTTTCTTCTTTTTTTTTTTTTTTTTTTGAGATGAAGTCTCACTGTGTCACCCAGGCTGGAGTGTAGTGGCACAATCTTGACTCACTGCACCCTCCACCTGCTGGGTTCAAGCAATTCTCCTGCCTCAGCCATCCCAGTAGCTGGGATTGCAGGTGTGCACCACCACACCTGGCTAATTTTTGTATTTTTAGTAGAGATGGGATTTCAACATGTTGGCCAAGCTGGTCTTGAACTCCTGACCTCAAGTAAACCACCCCCATTGGCCTTCCAAAGTGCTGGGATTACAGGTGTGAGCCACCGTGCCCAGGCTTCAGCTTGCTTATTTTCTACTATTCTCGCTATATTTTACTTCAGTCCCAGACTGGGAGGACTATGTTCATTGAAAATACTGATATTAGGAAATAAACATTTTAGAGCAATGTTATCTATTTCCTTATTGTTTTACTTACTGCTTTAATGAATTCTAGATAGCCCTTCAAATTTTTGCTTTATTTATCCTGTTGCCAAGGTATCCTTCCTGAAATACAGCCATAATTATGTTACTCCCCTGTTCAAAATGGTATAGCGGCTCTTCATTTCTTTTAAGAATAAAATTTAAAGTCCTTGGCCTAATGTTCCAGACCTTGTAGAATTTGGCCCCAAATAACCTTTGGTACCTTACTTTCCTCTGCTTTATAAATGAAATAAGCCATACATACTGAATATTTATACTCTCCCTTATTGCCTCAGTGCTTTCCTACTTTTATGCTTTTGCTCATGCTATTTGATGAAACAGGGGAAAGGCCAGCATGGCTGAAGTATAGTTAGCAGGAAGAGTGGTACAAAATGGGGAAGAAAAGTTATGTATACTTGTACTTCTTGTTAAGGAGTTTGGGCTTTGTTCTCAGTGTAAGAGAAGGTCATTGAAAGTTGCTAAATAGAAAGTGACAAGTCCAGTTTACATTTTTAAAAGATTACTTTGACCACTATTTGAAGAATAGATTGGAAAAGTACAAGAAGGGACAGGAGACCTATTAGAGACTTGCAGTATTGTGACAGGAAATAGAAATAGATGTGTGATTGTTTGGTGAAGGATTAATGACAGGAGCAGGAAGAGAAGGGAGTTGGAACTATCAAGAATAACTCCCAGATTTTGGCTTGGGCAGTAGGATGATGTGCCATTTACAGAGATGTGGAAGACCAGGGGAGGTACAATTGTCAAGGAGGCTAGAATAGAGCTCAGTTAGATGGCTGTGACATCCAAGTGGATATATCATGTATATTAGTTGGAACTCAAGAGAAATCATAGCTTGAAATGTAAAGTTGAAAACAGGTAACAGCATGAAAATGGTACTAAAAGCCAGAGGGAGAGATGAGATTACCTAGAAAGAGAATATAGAATGAGAACATTTCCTGGAATTGGCCATACATTGAGGTCATTGATCATATTAGCAAGAGCAGTTTTAGTCCAGGAGTATGGCTGTACTCTGCAGTAATTTGAAGAGTGAATTGGGGTAGGGAGAGAGGTAAAAGAGAGGAAAATAGGTTCCTCTTTAGAAGCTTGGCTATGAGGAGGAGCAGAGAAGTGGGCCAGTACCTGTAGGAAGATGTGAGGATTTTCTAAATGTACATGCTAAATGATTTTTTCAAGCCATTGGAAATGATCCAGTAGAGAGGGAGAACCTGAAAGATAGAAGAGAGATATGATAGGGAAAGGAAGCAAGGTCTGGAAGGGAAGATGAGTTGGGCTCCAGAGCAGCAGTGGAGGAACTTGCCTTTAAAAGAATGGGAGAGGTGGTGCTGTCTCTGTATCCAGAAGGGTTATGGGAACAGGTGGATTGGCATAGGTGGCAGCTGACTCAGGACATCCACAGAAAGTGATCCCTCAGCCCAGAATGTTCTTCTGCCTGTTTGTTTGTTTAGCTCTCATTTTTACTTCACATCTCATGCTCCTCAGAGAAATCTTCTCTAGCTACCATTTCCCAGTTAAATTTCTCTCACATCACCTTGTTTTTGTTCTTTGTAGCCACTAATTTAGAATTATATATTTGTTTGTATTTGTTCAGTGCAGAAACTGCAATCTCAAGAACCTGTAGTATCTAAATGAAATCTCCCAATTTTTAAATGTTGCTAGAAAATTCTAAAATTGTATAGTCTACATACTTTAGGTATAAATGCAGGCCCTGTGTATCCCACTCTACTCAGGGGAAATCCGTAGGGATTCCTAGAGTATTTCATGAAAACTCTGCTTGCCAGTAATCTATAGTGTGGGTGAAAAGGATCCCATCATTGCATGTGTGTATCTTTGTTTCTGCCCATGATGTAGAACTCTAAAACAGTGTTTTGATGTCATAGTGGAGATTAGAATTAGGGCTTATGATTGTGTCTTAGCTCTTTCCTGCCACTGTAACAAAATTCTACAGATCTAAGATCAAGGCACCAGCAGATTGGGTGTCTGGTGAGAGCCCAAAATGGTGTCTTGTTGCTTTGTCCTCACGTGGTGGAAGGCAGGGAAAGGCCAAACAGGATCCTTCAGGCTCTTTTATAAGGGCACTAATCCCATTCATGAAGGTGGAGCCTTCATGACCTAAACACCTCCTCCCTAATACTTTATGTTTCAACATGAATTTTAGAGGGACACAAACATTCAAACCATAGATAATTGTAAGATACTACATCTAAAAATGCCCTTTTTTTGTATAAAGTGGTGGTTGTCAAAAAGTGAAGATGGAGAGTGGTAAATTTTATGTGTTTTTTACCACAATAAAAAAAATTTGGAAAAAAGTCAAGATGGTCCACAGAAAAGGAATTTCAAAAGGCTGTAAAACATGTAAAAAGGGTTTTTAAAAAAAATTATCCATTTAATTACTGATTATGAAAATGAAGTGTCAGGTTTCTTAGCTGAATATGGGATTACCAATATCTATCTCTCAGGTTTAATAGCAGGATTAATTTAAAAAACAGATACAGAGCATACATCATAACACCCTACACAGAACAGGTGGTAAATACATATAGCAGTTGCTTTTATGATCTGGAGAACTGAAGTGCCTTCCTTAAGGTCACATAGCTGGTCAGTGGCAGAGCCCAGGCCAAAATTCATGTCTCTTAAACTTTTACTGTACCAGCGAGGCTGCTAAGAACAAGGCATGAGTCTTTTGTGCAGGCATTGAATTTTCTGATACCTTATATAAACCGTTCTTCCCTTTAGTCTTTGTTATATATCTAAAGAATTGTGAATAGTATTTCTAAACAGAATGCTAATATTTTTAAGTTCTTTCAAAATCTTTTTTTTTTATCTTTTTCAGAGTCTGAATGTCATTCAGAATTTGAAAATACTACCCATTCTGTCTTCAGGTCGGCGAAGTTTTACATTCATCATCCCGTACACCTACCAAGTGATCAAGATATTTGCCATGAATCTTTGGGAAGGAGTGTTTTCATGAGACATTCTTGGAAAGATTTCTTTCAGCATCATCCAGACAAACAGAGAGAACACATTTATCTTCCTCTTCCTTATCAAAACATGGACAAGACTAAGACAGATTATACCAGAATAAAGAGCCTCAGCATCAATGTGAATTTGGGAAACAAAGAGGTGACAGATACTACTAAAAGTCAAGCTAGAGATTATCCAGAATATAGTGGACAAATTAATGATCCAAAAAGGGATCAGAAGGTCACCCCAGAGCAAACAACTCAACACACTGTGAGTTTGAATGAACTGTGGAACAAGTATCGGGAGCGACAGAGGCAACAGAGACAGCCCGAGTTGGGTGACAGGAAAGAACTATCCTTGGTGGACCGACTTGATCGTTTGGCTAAAATTCTTCAGAATCCAATCACGCATTCCCTCCAGGTCTCAGAAAGTACACATGATGATAGCAGAGGGGAACGAGGTATGAAGGAATGGAGTGGTAGACAACAGCAGAGAAACAAGCTGCAGAAAAAGAAGCGGTTTAAAAGCCTAGAGAAAAGCCATAAAAACACAGGAGAGCTTAAAAAAACCAAGGTGCTTTCTCATCATGGAGCTGGGAGGTCTAATCAAATTAAAATTGAACAGATTAAATTTGATAAGTATATTCTGAGTAAACAGCCAGGTTTTAATTATATAAGCAACACTTCTTCAGATTGTCGGCCCTCAGAGGAGAGTGAGCTGCTCACAGATACTGCCACCAACATCCTTTCCAGCACCACTTCTACTGTCGAATCAGATGTATTGACCCAAACAGATAGAGAAGTGGCTCTGCACGAAAGGAGTAGCTCTGTTTCCACTATTGACACTGCCCGGTTGATTCAAGCTTTTGGCCATGAAAGAGTATGCTTGTCACCCAGACGAATTAAATTATATAGCAGCATCACCAACCAACAGAGGAGATACCTTGAGAAGCGGAGCAAACACAGCAAGAAAGTATTGAATACAGGTCATCCCCTAGTGACTTCTGAGCACACCAGAAGGAGACGCATCCAGGTACATGGCTACAAATTCCATCTGGCAATGTGACTGCCCTCTTCATGGACTTTCTAGTTAAGCTTTGCACACAGGTGAAAAAAACAAGCCATTTGCCCTTTCCTCTCTATACCATTTCTTACCAACTGGAAAAGAGTGAGAAAGTGTAGTACAGTGCTATTGTGAGTTGTCATTATTTTCATCAACATTCATTTACGAATTACCTTTTGAATGAAGGGCTTTGCTGCTAGATCCTTCAGAATCTGTAAACTTTACCCCTGAAATGGGGGAGCTTTGAGGTTAGAATGATCTCTGTCCTGAACAATATTGCTGGGTTTATGTTTATTTGGTTTTTTTTTTTTTTAATTCATTCCTCTCTGTCTTTCAAGAAATATATTTGAGGTTCTTTTAAACACACACAGACAAACACATAAATAATACAGATTGGTTTTTTTTTTTTTTTTTTTGTAATCGAAGAATTGAGTTGATTTAAAAAATTGAAGCTGGGTTGAGCTACAATATGATTTTTAAAAAATGAGTAAATAAGGAAATGTGAATAATGGAAAGACAAATCAAAGCCAGAAGGAAGATAAATAAGCCTTGTGAATGTGGTCGCTAGAAAAGAGCTACAAATTTGGCTTTATGTTTTCTAGCACTTAGTGTTGCTAGAATTTTGTGATCGGTTACATTCATTTTTTAATATAAAAAGAGAACAAAAATTTTAGAAACATTACAGATATTTCTGATACAGAGGCCTTAGATAAATTTATCCTATCTGTCTTCTTAAAGAAGGCACCACAGTGCAACAAAGAGTATCCTCCTGTAAGGCCATTATCGCATTCCTTAGTTTAGGGTGTTAATAAGGGAGATCTCAAGGGGTAAATAAATGTAGGCCATTGCTTTTTTTTTTTTTTTTTTTGAGACGGAGTCTCGCTCTGTCGCCCAGGCTGGAGTGCAGTGGCCGGATCTCAGTTCACTGCAAGCTCCGCCTCCCGGGTTTACGCCATTCTCCTGCCTCAGCCTCCCGAGTAGCTGGGACTACAGGCGCCCGCCACCTCGCCCGGCTAAGTTTTTGTATTTTTTAGTAGAGACGGGGTTTCACCGTGTCAGCCAGGATGGTCTCGATCTCCTGACCTCGTGATCCGCCCGTCTCGGCCTCCCAAAGTGCTGGGATTACAGGCTTGAGCCACCGCGCCCGGCGTAGGCCATTGCTTTAACCCAAGAGGAAAATTTCAAGTATCGATAGATGTGCTCTCCAAAAAAGGATGCTTGCAAAACAGTTCAGTGGAGTATGGAATGAAAAATATTTGAATTTATATTCATCTTTCTCAACTTTTTAAACTTTATATTTTTGTGTATATTTTATAAGCACAGTAGTGACATATAAATAAATACCTATTTTGGCAATTTGTGCTAAGAAAACATTTTGTCAGTAGGATTACATGATCAAAAGAAATTGGAGACCACTGGTCTAGAGAAAGGGAGGCATGAGATGTTCAGACAATTTATTATAAATATTATTTCTCATCATTGAGAAAAGGTAGTGTTTACGTATATAAACAGTAGAATATGCTTTTTTAAAAGTAAGTGAAGAATTGGGAATGACACAGAGTAAGGCTTTTGTTCCATAGGGGAGACAGAGAAATGGATCCAGGAGAGGGTTTGTGTGTGTGTGGTAAAATACACATGACATAAAGTTTACAGTTTTGATCATTTTCAAGTATACGATTCTGTGGCATTGAGTATATTCACAGTGTTTTACAACCATCACCACTATCTGTTTCCAGAAATTTTTTATTAACCCGGTGGAAACCCTGTACCCATTAAGCAGTGACTCTCTGTTCCCTCTTCTCACCAGCCCCTGGCAACCAGTAATCTATTTTCTGTCTCTGAGGATTTTCCTATTCTGGTTGTTTCATATAAATGGAATCATTTAATATATGACCTTGGTATCAGGTTTCTCTCTCTTAGACTTAATGTTTTGAATATTCATCCATGGCATAACATGTATCAATACTTCATTGCTTTTTATAGCTGAGTATTACTCCATTGCATGTATATACCACATTTTGTTTATCCATTCATTCATTGATTTGGGTTGTTTCCACTTTTTGGTTATTGTGAATAGAACTGATATAGAACATTTGTGTACACCTGTCTGCAGTTCTTTTGGGTATATATCTAGGAATGGAAATGCTGGGCCGTATGGTAATTCTGTGATTAGCTTATTGAGGAACTGCCAGACTATTTCATAGTACCTGCACCATTTTGCATTCCCGTCAGCAGTGTATAAGGGTTCCTCCAACCTTCCTACTTTTTTCCACAGTTACTGCTTTAGTTTATATTTGCACCAGCAGTTCACAAGGGTTTCAATTTTATTGCATCCTTGCCAACACTTATTTTCTGTTTTTTAATATATAAGCTAGCCATCCTATTGGGTGTGAGTTAGTATCATTGTGGTTTTGATTTGCATTTCCCTAGTGGTTATTCATGTTGCACATCTTTTTATGTGCTTATTTAACCATTTGTATATCTTCTTTTGAAAAATGTGTTTTCAAGTCATTTGGCCATTTTAAATCTGGCTGTTTGATTTTTTAGTTTTTGAGTTGTAGGGATTTTCTATATATTCTGGATATTGATCTCTTATTAGATACATGATCTGCAAATATTTTCTCCCATTTTGTAGGTTGCCTCTTTTATAACAGTCATTCTGCTGACTGTGTCTTCTGACATACAGAAGTTTTAAATTTTGTTGTAGTCCAGTGTAGCTATTTTTTTGTTTGTTTGTTTGTTTCTTGTGCTTTCGATGTCATATCTTAGAAATATTTGCCAAATCCAGTGTCATGAAAGTTTTCTTCTTAAGAGTTTAATAATTTTAACTTTTACTTTTAGATCTTTGATCCATTTTGAGTTAATTTTTGTGTATGGTGTAAGATAAGGGTCCACCTTCATTCTTTTGCATGTGACTATCCCATTTTCTCAACACCATTTGTTGAAAAGACTTTGTTTTTTCCCCAGTGAATGTTCTTGGCACTCTTGCCAAAAATCGTTTAGCCATATATGTGAGGGTTTTTATCTGTGCTCTCTATTATGTTAGTCTATGTGTCTCTCTTTATGCCAATACTGCACTGTTTTGATTTACTGTATCTTTATAATGAGTTTTGAAAGCAGGTAGTGTGAAACCTGTAACTTAGTTCTTTTTTCAAAATCATTTTGGCTCTTCGGTGTCCCTTGAGATTTCATGAATTTTTAGTAAATATTTTATTGTTTTTAATACTATCATATGTGCAGTCCTCTTTCTTAATTTCATGTTTGGATTATTCATTGCTAATGTATAGGTACATAAATAATTTTTACATACTTGTATCTTGCAGCTTTGCTGAATTTATTAACTATTTTCTTTTGGATTTTTAAGGATCTGAGGATTTCATGTTGAGGAAATTCCCTTCTTTTTCTATTTTGATGAGTATTTTTGTCATGAAAGCATTTTGGTATTTGCCAAATTCTTCAACATCTATTGAGATTACTATTTTTTTTCTTTTTTCTTTCCTTTTTTTTTTTTTTTTTTGAGACAGAGTTTGGCTCTTGTTGCCCAGGCTGGAGTGCAATGACGTGATCTCAGCTCACTGCAACCTCTACCTTCTGGATTCAACTGATTCTCCTGCTTCAGCCTCCCAAGTAGCTGGGATTACAGGTGCCTGCCACCACACCCAGCTATTTTTTGGATTTTTAGTAGAGACAGGGTTTTACCATGTTGGCCAGGCTGGTCTCGAACCCCTGACCTCAGGTGATCCACCCCTCTCGGTCTCCCAAAGTGCTGGGATTACAGGAGTGAGCCATCATGCCTGGCCTGTTTTTTTCTTTTAATCTGTTAATATGGTATATATTTATTGATAATCATATTTTGAACCAACTTTACATTCCTGAGATAAATACCACTTGATCATAAAATTCTGTTCATATGCTGCAGGATTGTTTATTAGAATTTGAAGAGGACTTTTTACGTCTGTATTCACAGGGAATATTGGTCTACAGTTTTTTTGTGATGTCTTTACTGCCTTTAGTATCAGGGTACTACTGGCCTTATAGAATAAGGAAGTTTTCCCACCCCTTGTTTTTGGATAATGAGTTTGAGAAGGATTAATGTTAATGATTGATGTTAATTCTTTAAATGTTTGGTAGAATTCACCAGTAAAGCCATCTGATCGTGTGTTTTTATTTGGGGAAATTTTTTTTTCATTACTGATTCAATGTCTTCTTATAAGTCTAGATTTTGTTTCCTCTTGAGTCGGTTTTTGTAGTTCATGTTATCTCCATTGAATCTACATTATTACTTCTGCTTGCTTTGGAGTTTTGTGTTTTTTTTTCTCATTTCTTATGATTCAAAGTTAGGTTATTCATTTGGGATTATTCTTTAATGTAGGCATTTGTAGCTATAAATGTCTCTTTGAGCCTTGCTTTTGTAGATAAGCTCTGCCTTCATTGCATGCTGTTAAGTTTTGGCATGTTTTGTCTTCTTTTTCATTCAAAGTGTTTGCTGGTTTCTTTTTTGACCATTGGGTGTTTAGGACAGTGTTGTTTAATTTCTACCTGTGAATTCCCCACCTTTCCTTGTTATTGATTTCTGGTTTTACTCCATTGTGACCAGAGAATATACTTTGTATTATTTCAATCCTTCATTTATGACCTTGCATATGATCTGTCCTTGAGAATTTTATGTGCATTTAAGAAGAATGTGTATTCTGTTGCTGTTTGGAGTGTTCTCTATTGTGTTAGGTCTAGCTGGTTTTGTTGTTCAAGTCCTCCATTTCCTTATCAGTCTTTTGTCCAGTTTTTCTGTGGCTATCAGAAGTGGAGTATTGAAGTCTCCAGCTGTTACTGTGGAACTATCTATTTCTCCATTGAAATCTGTCATTTTTTTGCTTCATGTGTTTTAGGGCTCTGTTGTCAGATGTGTATATGTTCATAATTGTTATATCCTCTTCATGGATTAATCGTTTTATCAGTACAAAATCCTATTTTTGTGTCTTGTAACAATTTTTAATGTAAAGTCTGTTTTGTCTGATATTAGGATAACTACCCCAGCTCTCTTTTGGGTAACTATTTGTGTAGAATACCATTTTTATCCTTTTAATTTCTAACTTTTTGTGTCTTTGGATGTAAAGCAAGTCTCTTTTAGACATAACATAGATCATCAATTTTTATAATCTATTCTGCCCTCTCTGCCTTTTAATTGGTGAGTATAATCCATTTACATTTAATTTCATAAGAAAGGACTTACTTTTCCCATGTTGTTGTTTGTTTTCTTTATGTCATATCTTTTTTGTTTTTCATTTCTGCTGCATTCTTTGTATCTAACTGATTTTTTGTAGTGTACCAGTTTTAGTCCATTTTCTTTTTTTTTTTTTTTAACAACTCATAGTTATTTTCTTACTGGTTACATTTAATTACAAGTAATACCTTAAACATATAACAACCTAATATGAAATAAAACCAACTTAGCTTCAATAATATACAAACACTGTTGTTAATACATCTCTATTCTTCCCCTTAACTTTAATAATATACAAAAACTGTGGGTAGACATCTCCATCCCTTCCTCTTTAATTGTTATAGTCGCAGATTACATATTCATTTTGTCCCCACAAAAATAGATTTATAATTATTTTATGCATTCGTTTTTTAAATCAGATAAGGAAAAAGGGAAGAGTTACAAACCAGAAGTATAATAAGGACTTTATTTTTACCTGTGTAATTGCCTTACCCTTATTTCTTATGCCTTATTTCCATGTATATGCCTTAAGCCTTATTTCTATGTATAACTTCAAGGTATTGTCAAGTGTCCTTTCATTTCACCTTGGAGTGGACTCTATCATTCCTTATAGGGAAGGTCTACTGGTAACAAATTTACTTTTGTTTATCTGGGAATGTCTTTAATTTCTCTTCTTTTTTTTTTTTTTTTTTTTTTTGAGACGGAGTCTTGCTGTTGTCGGCCTGGGATGGAGTGCAATGGTACGATCTCAGCTCACTGCATCCTCCACCTCCCGGGTTCCAACAGTTCTCCTGCCTCAACCTCCCAAGTAGCTGAGATTACAGGCGCCCACCACCATGCCTGGGTAATTTTTATATTTTTAGTAGAGACAGGGTTTCACCATGTTGGCCAGGCTGGTCTTGAACTCCTGACCTCAGGTGACCCACCTGCCTTGACTTCCCAAAGTGCTGGGATTACAGGTATGAGCCACTGTACCGGGCCTTTTTTTTTTTTAAATCTTTTTAAGATAGAGTCTCACTCTGTCACCCAAGCTGGAGTACAGTGGCACAGTCTTGGCTCACTGCAACCTCCACCTCCCGGGTTCGAGTGATTATTCTGCCTCAGCCTCCTGAGTAGCTGGGATTACAGGCGCCCACCACCACACCCAGCTAATTTTTGTATTTTAGTAGAGATGTGGTTTCACCATTTTGGCCAGGCTGGTCTTGAACTCCTGACCTCAGGTGATCCACCCACCTCGGCCTCCCAAAGTCTCCTTTATTCTTAAAGTTTTGCTGGAGATAGATTTCTTGTCTTACACTTTTTGTCTTTCATCATTTCAAATATGTCGTTTCACTGCCTATTGGCCTCCATGGTTTCTGGTGAGAAATTAGCAATTAATCTTACCAAGGATCCCTTCTGTGCTCGCCCTTACCCTTACTGCTTTCACGATTCTCTGTCTTTGGCTTTGACATTGTGATTATAACATGGCTCAGTGTGGCTGTCTTTCAGTTTTTCCTACTAAGAGTTCATTGAGCTACTTAGACTTTAGATTCATGTTTTCCCCTTATCAAGTTGGAGGAGTTTCCAACCATTATTTCTCCAAATATTCCTTCTGCCCCTTTCTTTCTCTCCTCTTTTGGGATTCCTAATGTGCATATGTTGCTAAGTTTGATGGTGTTCTACAAGTCTTTTAAGCTCTGTTCATTTTTCTTCATTCTGTTTTCTTTCTATTTTTTTAGAGTAGAGTTTCGCCTATCTCCCAGACTAGAGTACAGTGATGTAATCATAGCTCACTGCAGCCTTGAACTGTGGGCTCAACAAATCTTTCTGCCTCAGCTTCCTGAGTGGCTGGGACTACAAGGCATGCACCACCACACTTATCTCATTCTGTTTTCTCTTGTCCCTCAGAGTATGTAATTTCATTTCACCTATCTCCAAGTTCGCTGATCTTTCATCTGTGTGATCAAATCTGGTATTGAACTGCTCTAGTGAATTTTTCATTTTAGCTCTTGTACTTTTCAGCTTCATATTTTCTATTCGATTCCTCTTTGTCTTCATTGATACTCTCTTTGTTGAGACATTGTTCTCTTCATTTCCTTTAGTTCTTTATCCATGGTTTCCTTTAGCTCTTTGAGCATATTTAAAACAGTTGATTTAAAGCTTTTGCCTAGTAAGTCTACTGTGTGTTCTTCCTAAGGGACAATTTCTATTTATTTGTCTCCTCTAACCCATGAATGGGCCATACTTTCTTGTTTCTTTTCATGCTTCATAATGTTTTGTTAAAATTTTGACATTTTGAATATGACGTGGTAATTCTGGACATCAGATTTTCCTCCCCTTCTCTGGGGTTTGTAGTTACTGCTTGTTGTAAGTTAAAGTTGTTGGTTTATTTAGTGACTTTTCTAAATTATGTTTGTAACGACTATACTCTTTATTGGTGTGTGATATTTCTGTTCCTTTAGCTCAGTAGCTAGCTACTTGTTTGATAGAGATTTTCTTAAATTCCTGGGGCCAAAAAAAGCCAAAGAAAAAAGAAAATTCCCCAAGTCTTTGCAGAGTTTCTGCATTCGGACACTCTTTCAGTGCTTAGCCAGGCCATTCACACCTCTGCCTTAGCCTTGCTTCCTACTTGTACTGAGCCTAAAGGTCAACCAGTGGTGGAAGCGTCTGGTCTTCTCAGGTCTTTTCTGAACATGCATCTTGCTCTGTGCATGCACTTTCTAGTTTCCCTAGTGTACATGGGAAATTTTCCAAGCCCTTATGCCCCAAAGATTCCCAGTGTTTCTTCCCTGCTTTTAGTGTGTCTGTTGTTTCCCTCAAACTGTTAATTTTTGCTCCAGGCAGTAGTGCCTTGTTCATTTGGTTTTCAATATTTTCAAGGAAGATTCTTTCTCTATAAAACTACTTTTTCACTCTAAGAGAGTTATGTTAGGTGAAACTAAGGCAGGTCCCTTCTGTCAGTCCACAGTGAATACTCAGACATGTCAAAACAAACACAATTCTTTGGGAACAAGGTACTACTCCGCGCTGTCTTTGGGAGAAGGTACCTACAGCAGGACCAAGGGCTGCCATCTTTAAGACCACCATGCTGGGTAAGGCGATAGCAGAAGGCTAAGTGAAAATGCTACAAAGTTCTTCTACCTTGTGCTGATGGCCTTTCTCCTGGTTTAGCAAACACTTGGTTACTATAAACCTTTGACTATCTTCCAAAGTTCAGATGAGGTTGGTTTTGACAGTTTTCCCTATTTTCTGGTGTTTCTAGAGAAGGCACTGGCTCCCTTGGAGGTCTCTACTCCACCATTTTTGCTTGTCGTTCCCAAGTAGAGTTGCGTGTCCCTCTGACCATCATAATAACTAGAGTGACATCAATATCAGGATATGTGATGGGCGTTCTTTTTTTTTTTTTTCTTTTTTTTTTTTTTTTTTTTGAGACATAGTCTCTATTGCCCAGGCTGGAGTGCAGTGGCACAATCTCAGCTCACTGCAACCTCTGCCTCCTGGGTTCAAGCAATTCTTCAAGCGATTCTTCTGCCTCCGCCTCCTGAGTAGCTGGGACTACAGGCATGCACCACCACGCTTGGCTAATTTTTTGTATTGTAGTAGAGATAGGGTTTCACCATGTTTGTCAGGATGGTCTTGATCTCCTGACCTCGTGATCTGTCCGCCTTGACTTCCCCAAATGCTGGGATTACAGGCATAAGCCACTGTGCCCGGCCTGTGTTCCGTTTTTAATATCTTTGCCTTTGATTTTACTTCATCCGGTACAGTTTTATTTTTAAATTTGCATTTGCACTATTGCTCTTTGCCCATCCTTTTAGACTTTTTGAGTCACTTTACTCAAGTGTTAGTAACATCTGAATTTAACTTTTTTCCCACCCAATCTGAAGGTCTTTCTTTTGAAACAAATTTATTCCATTTAAGTTTATTGTTGTAAATATGTTTGGTTTAAATTTT
The DNA here is from genome assembly GCF_003255815.1 of Theropithecus gelada. Taxonomy (NCBI): domain Eukaryota; kingdom Metazoa; phylum Chordata; class Mammalia; order Primates; family Cercopithecidae; genus Theropithecus; species Theropithecus gelada. The sequence goes on from NC_037681.1 coordinate 94,300,773, forward strand.
ATTATTTTGGCTTTTGTTTTTCATTCTGATATGTTTATTAAATAAAGGTTTGTTCAACTAAATTTCATTTCAAAGCAAGGAGATGGGTGAATTTCTTGTGTGTGGTAAGAAACACATACCAAAAAATTCCCTTCTTAACTATTCTTAAGTGTACAAGTCAGTAATGTTAAATGTATTCACACAGTGTTGAAACCGATCTCCAGAACTTTTTCATATTGCAAACTTGAAACTCTATACCCATTGAACAACAACTGCCTTTGTCCCCCTCCCCCAGCTCCTGGTAATCACTATTCTGCTTCCTCTCTATGAATTTGACTACCTTAGACACCTCATAGGAGTGTAAACATACAGAGTTGTCTTTTTGTGACTGACTTATTTCACTTAGCATAAGAGCTTAAAGATTCATCCATGTTGTAGCATGTTACAGGATTTCCTTCCCTTTTAAGTCTGTATAATATTCTACTGTTTACATATACCACATTTTGTTTATCCATTATTCGTTGATGGACATTTGCGTTATTTCCACCTTTTAGCTATGGTAAATAGTGTTGCTGTGAACATGGGTTACATAAATGTCTTTTTAAGACCTTGCTTTCATTTCATCTGGATATATACCCAGAAGAAGGATTGCCAGATCATACAGTAGTTCTATTTTTAACTTTTTGTGGAGCCTCAACACTGTTTTCCATAGGTGTTGTGCCATTTTGCAATGCCACGAACAGTGTACAAGGGTTCTAATTTCTTGACATCCTTACCAACACTTGTTTTTTTTTTATACTAGCCATCCTCATGGGTGTGAGGTGATATTGTTTTGATTTGCATTGCTCTTATGCTTAGTGATACTGAGCATTTTTTTACATGCTTTTTGGTCATTTGTATGTCATCTTTAGAGAAATGTCTATTCAAGTCCATTTTTTCTTTCTTTCTTTTTTATTTATTTATTATTATTATTATTATTTTAAAGGCGGAGTCTCACTGTTTTGTCCAGGCTGGTCTCGAACTCCTGGGCTCAAGCAGTCTTTCCCCATTGGCCTCCCAAAGTGCTGGGATTATAAGCATGAATCACCACACCTGGCCTGCCCATTTTGTAGTTAGGTTATTTGATTTTTGTTGTTGTTACGACTGCTTTATATTTTGTGTATGTTAACCCCTTCCCAGATACGTGATTTGCAAATATTTTCTCCCATTCAATAGGTTGTCTTAGGCCGGGCGCGGTGGCTCAAGCCTGTAATCCCAGCACTTTGGGAGGCCGAGACGGGCGGATCACGAGGTCAGGAGATCGAGACCATCCTGGCTAACACGGTGAAACCCCGTCTCTACTAAAAATACAAAAAAAACTAGCCGGGCGAGGTGACGGGCGCCTGTAGTCCCAGCTACTCGGGAGGCTGAGGCAGGAGAATGGCGGGAACCCGGGAGGCGGAGCTTGCAGTGAACTGAGATCCGGCCACTGCACGCCAGCCTGGGTGACAGAGCCAGACTCCGTCTCAAAAAAAAAAAAAAAAAAAAATAGGTTGTCTTTCACTCTGTTGATTGTGTCCCCTGACGTACAAGTTTTTAAGTTTAGCGTGATCCCATTTGTCTATTTTTGCTTTTGTTACCTGTGATTTTGGTGTAATATTCAAAAAATTATTGCCACATTGAATGTCATGAAGCTTTTTCTCTAAGAGTTATATAGGTTTAGGTCTTCCATTTAGGTCTTTAACCCATTTTGAGTTAATTTTTGTACATGGTATAAGATAAGGGTCCAGTTTCATTCTTTTGCATGTGGATATCCAGTTATCCAAGCATCGTTTGTTGAAAAACTACCCTTTTCTCACTGAGTGGTCTTGGCACCTTCGTCAAAAATCATTTGAACATATACGTGAGAGTTTATTTCTGGGCATGTTTTCTTATTTCATTGGTCTACTTGTTTGTCTTTATGATAATATCACACTATTTTGATTTCTGTTCCTCTGGTGATATGTTTTCAAATCAGGAAGTGTGAATCCCCCAACATTGTTCTTGTCTTTCAAAATTGTTTTGGCTATTCAGGATTTCTTATCATTTTTAATGATTTCTTGCTATTTCCAATCTTTTTTGTTGATTGCTATGTAATTCATGTTTCTTCAAGTCGGTTTTTTGTTAACTTAGCAACTATGTAATCTAATTAACTAATATGCTTTAACTACTTTCTCAATCTATCACTATCAGATATGAAACTATCTATTGGCTCTATCATATAAAACATTAAGAAACTGATTTTACTTCTTCCCATCTATCCCCCACATAATTTTCCCCAACTAACCAATAGTGGTTATATTTTGTGAATTTTGTATCAGCTCATTTATAGTAGTAGTATTACTACATTGACTAGCTTCTCTTTCAAGAATTAGAATATTTTACTTCCATTTTATAAGATCATGAGTTATTTTATATTAGTTGTATTTAAATATAGGGTCAGTATTTAACCAGGAATCTTTTCACATACCTATTTATGAGTTTGTTAATTTCAATCTGTTGCTTGACTAGAATGTTACATGTTCAGGAGTGATCATCTTTTATGTTCTTGCAAATTTGAGACTGTTACCTTTATGTACCAGAACAACTGGGTTGGATATAAAAGTTTTGATTAACAGTTCTTAATTCAAAACTCTGTTAATTTTGCTCCTCTTTTCTGGGTGCCAGTATTTAATGTTTGTGTTAGCAGAGGCAACCCTGATTTTTTTTCTCCCTAATAAGGGTCCTAGTTTTATATGTGTATGTGTGTGTATATATATAAAGCTTGCTTGTTTCTTTATTTCCATAGTTTGGGGGAAACAGGTGGTTTTTCGTTACATAGATAAGTTCTTTAGTGGTGATTTCTGAGATTTTGGTGCACCCATCACCTGAGCAGTGTACACTGTACCCAATGTATAGTCTTTTATTCCTCATCCGCCTTCCACCCTTCCCCCACCAAGTCCCAAAATCCATTATATCATCCTTATTCCTTCATGTCCTCATAACTTAGCTCCCCCTTATAAATGAGAACATACGATATTTGGTTTTCCATTCCTGAGTTACTTCGCTTAGAATAATGGTCTCCAACTCCAGGTTGCTGCAAATGCCATTATTTTATTCCTTTTTATGGATGGGTAGTATTCCATGGTGTATATGTGCCACATTTTCTTTTTGCATTGGTTGATAGGCATTTAGGCTGCTTCCATGTTTTTGCAATTGTGAATCATGCTGCTATAAACATGCATGTGCAAGTATCTTTTTCATATAATAACATATTTTCCTCTGAGTAGATACCCAGTAGTGGGACTGCTGGATCAAATGGTAGTTCTACTTTTAGTTCTTTAAGGGATCTCCATACTGTTTTCCATAATGGTTATACTAGTTTACATCCTCACCAGTATACCCTTTTCACCATGTCCACGCCAACATCTATTTTTTTTTATTTTTTAAATTATGGCTGTTCTTGTAGGAGTAATGTGGTATCTCATTGTGGTTTTAACTTGCATTTCCCTTATAATTAATGATGATGAGCTTGCTTTTTTTTTTTTTTTTTTTTTTTTTTTTTGAGATGGAGTCTCACTCTGTCACCCAGGCTAGAGTGCAGTGGTGCAGTATTGGCTCACCACAACCTCTGCTTCCCAGGTTCAAGCGATTCTCCTGCCTCAGCCTCCCAAGTAGCTGGGATTACAGGCACGTGCCACCACATCCAGCTAATTTTTTTGTATTTTTAGTAAAGATGGGGTTTCACTGTCTTAGCCAGGATGGTCTTGATCTCCTGACCTCATGATCTGCCTGCCTCAGCCTCCCAAAGTGCTGGGATTACAGGCGTAAGCCACCACACCTGGCCAATGATGATCATTTTTTCACATACTTGTTGCCTTCCCCCCGACGGAGTCTCGCTCTTGTCGCCCTAGCTGGAGTACAGTGGCACAATCTCTGCTCACTGCAACCTCTGCATCCCGGGTTCAAGCAGTTCTCCTGCCTCAGCCTCTAGAGTAGCTGGGATAACAGGTGCCTACCACCAGCCCAGCTAATTGTTTGTATTTTCAGTATTTAACTTTTTGTTTTTGTATTTTGTATTTTAGTAGTGGTTTCACAACATTGACCAGGCTGATCTCGAACTCCTGACCTCAGGTGATCCACCCGCCTCAGCCTCCCAAAGTGCTGGGATTACAGACATGAGTCATTGAACCTAGCCCATTTGTATACCTTCTTTTGAGAATTGTCTGTTGTCCTTTGCCCACTTTTTGATGGGATTGTTTGTTCTTTTCTTGCTGATTTGAGTTCCTTGTAGATTCTGCGTATTAGTCTGTTGTCGGATGCGCAGTTTGCAAGCATTTTCTCCCATTTTGTGAGTTGTTTGCTGATTATTTCCTTTGATGTGCAGGTCCCATCTATTTATCTTTGTTTTTTGTTGCATTTGCTTTTGGATTCTTGTCATGAACTCTTTTCCTAAGCCAATGTCTACAAGAGTTTTTCCAGTGTTATCTTACAGAATTGTTATGGTTTCAGGTCTTAGATTTAAGTCTTTAATCCATCTTGAGTTAATTTTTTTGTAAGGTGAGAGATGAGGATCCAGTTTCATTCTTCTGTATATGGCTTGCTAATTATCCCAGCACCATTTGTTGAATAGGGTGTCCTTTCCTCACTTTATATTTTTGTTTGCTTTGTCAAAGATCAGCTGGCTGTAAGTATTTGGCTTTATTTCTGGGTTCTCTATTCTGTTCCATTGGTCTTCATGCCTATTTTATACCAGTACCTTGCTGTTTTGTTAACTATACCCTTATAGTATAGTTTGAAGTCAGGTAATAATGAGGCCCCCAGATTTGTTCTTTTTGCTTAGTCATACTTCAGCTTTCTACACTGTTTTTTGGTTCCATATGAATTTTAGGATTGTTTTTCTAGTTCTGTGAAGAATGATGATGGTATTTTGATGGGAATTGCATTGAATATGTAGATTGCTTTTGGCAATATGGTCATTTTCACAATATCAATTTTGCCATCCATGAGCATGGGATAGGTTTCCATTTGTTTGTGTCATCAGTGATTTCTTTCAGCAGTGTTTTTTCATTTTCCTTGTAGAGATCTTTCACCTCCTTGGTTAGGTATATTCCTAAGTTTTGTTTTGTTTTGTTTTTTGTTTTTTTTTTTGCAGTTGTTGTAAAAGGGATTGAGTTCCTGATTTGTTTCTCAGCTTGGTCTTCATTGGTGCATAGCAGTGCTACTGATTTGTGTACATTGATTTTGTATCCTGTAATTTTACTGAATTCATTTATCAGATCTAGGAGCTTTTTGTATGAGTCTTTAGGATTTTCTGGGCATACAGTCATATCATCGGCAAACAGTGACAGTTTGACTTCCTATTTTCCTGCTTGGGTGCTCTTTATTTTTTTCTCTTGTCTGATTGCTCTAGCTAGGACTTTGAGTACAATGTTGAATAGCAGTGGTGAAAGTGGGCATTCTTGTCTTGTTCCAGTTATCAGGGGAAATCCTTTTAACCTTTTCACCATTCAGTGTAATTTTGGCCGTGGGTTTGCCATAGATGGCTTTTATTACCTGAAGGTATGTCCCTTGTATGCCGATTTTGCTGAGGGTTTTAATTATAAAGGGATGCTGAATTTTGTCAGATGCTTTTTCTGCGTCTTTTGAGATGATCATGTGATTTTTGTTTTAAATTCTGTTTGTGTGGTGTATCACATTTATTGGCTTGTGCATGTTAAGCCATCCCTGCATCCCTGGATGAAACCCACTTGACCATCGTGGATTATCTTTTCGATATGCTGTTGGACTCAGTTAGCTAGTATTTTGTTGAGGACTTTTGCATCTATGTTCATCAGGGATATTGGTCTGTTGGTCTTTGAAAAGATAAATAAAATTGATAGACCATTAGTGAGATTAACCAAGAAAAGAATAGAGAAGATCCAAGTAAGCTCAATTAGAAACAAAATGGGAGATATTACAACCAATACCACAGAAATACAAAAGATCATCAAGGCTATTATGAAAACCTTTACACATACAAACTAGAAAATCTAGAGGAGATGGATAAATTCCTGGAAATATACAACCCTCCTATATTAAATCAGGAAGAAATAGAAACTCTGAACAGACGAATAACAAGTAGCGAGACTGAAACAGTAATTTAAAAAACTGCTAACAAAAAAAAAAGTCCAGGACCAGATGGATTCACAGCTGAATTCTATCAGATATTCAAAGAAGAATTGGTGCAAATCCTACTGAAACAATTCCAAAAGATAAAGAGGGAATCCTCCCTAAATGATTGTATGAAACCAGTATCACCCTAATACCAAAACCAGGAAAGGATATGAAGAAAACTATTGACTTGCTCTTTCTGTGTTTCTTTCTGCCCTGTGCTGTCTCCCTTGCAATCTCTGCAGTCCAGGCCCTCTTCTCTCTCTGTGATCTCTTTGCACTCTGTCTGCTTCTCTGTTCTGTCTGCCTCTGCTCACCCACACCTGCACTCGTGCCCCACATGCCCCACCCTCATTCTCTCTGGTTCCCACTGTGTCTGTTGTGTGTCTCTATTCTTCTTCTGATTACTCTTTCCTCCCCCACCCTTATCTCTTATGGTATTGCTATGTTTGTCTCTGTGCTTTCTGTGTGTTTTCACTCTTTTTCTTTCCTGTCTCTCTTCTGCAGTTCTGTTTCTTGGTGTCTAGTTGTCTTCTGGTGGGGGAGAAAGGATAGTTTACTACTGTCAGTATAAAAAGTGAAGAAAAAAGGTCATTCAGCAGTTTTTCTTTATGAAGAAAAAGCTGAAAATGGTGAATAATTTCTCTGTATTTTAGATCTCTCCTTAATTATATTAGCTCATGTTTCCAGCAGGTGGGGAAATAAACAACACAAGCAAACTACCAAACAGAGACCTCCATGAGAAAAGAAAATGAGAGCTTTACGCCCAACTAAATGTTTATCAATGTTTCATATATTTTTATAAAATGGAGTTCATATCAGACTTTACATGCCTATATATGAAGAGAAATTACACTCAAAAGCAGCATCCTGAAATCCAAAGAGTAAATTTTTTTATATGTTTACAGAGAAAGAGTTAAGATATAAAACTATGTATACATATTATAATCCAAATATACATACATATATGTGTATATATGTATACATATCAATATCACTGGAGCAAAATATATGTCATACATAGAACAAAAAACTGAAATTATTATAAAAATATGAATTATGATTTTTTCTTTTATATTTTTATCTATTTTTTACAAGAAGTACGTTCTAATAAGAAACCATAAAAGTTGTTTTTGTTTAACAATAATAAAATAAGGTAAGCCAGACTGATAAACAGAAAATGTTAGTTATAAGCTTAGAAGATGAATTCTCAAATTTCTCATTGACTTCTATTTTGGGTGTAAAAGACCATTTTGAGCCTCCCAAACTAGTTATAATGAACTCTTCTAGAAGTATAGTGAAATAATAGGATTAGAGAACTAGTATACATGGTTTCTGTGCCATAAAGTACAGTTTTCTTTTAACTTCCGGTGCCAAGGGTTGAGTTAAATGTACTCCTCAGTTCATGACCCCTCTTTTAAAATTTTATCACCATATCCCATACTCATTTCTGTCTCCCCATAGGAAACCAGTCTTATGTAAATAAATATGTTTCAGGTTACACGAGTTCTTACAAAATACTTCTTTTGTAAGTATACATGAACTTTCATATATAAAAGGTATACTATTATTTTTGTTGTGTTCACTAAGTTTTGTATTTTCAAAGTCTGCCTACATTGCTGTAAGTATATCTAATCCAAGTTTCTAATTGCAAAATGCTCCATGGAGTGCAGCTACCCATTTACCCATGAACTTCTCTATGAAGGGCACCCACATTGCTGTCAGCTCCCCAGCACCACAGAACATGGCAGTGCTTGTCTTTTTCCATGTCCTTTTATGCATCTGTCTGAAACTATCTTTAGCATATATACCCAGAAGTGGAATTCTTGGCTTACAGACTTGTATACTTAATTTCCTACATTAGTACCGAATTGCTTTCCATTTCATATTCCTACCTACAGTGCATGAAAATTTCCATTTCTACTTCTCTGCTAGTTATTTCTAATTTTTATCAGAACACTAGTAAAACAAGTTTCTGTACCATGGGAAGATAGGGGTTTTTTTTTTTCTTTTTCTTTTTAATGAGATAATACTTGTCTTGAACATCTAGAGTATCTCTTTAATTTCCATGGGAAGAGAGTTTTTTATATACTTTACAATGCTTTCAACCAGAATACATTCATTTGTTCATTCATCCAAATATAATTATAGAATTGACAAAAGCACAGAGTGACATACTTTAATGAGCTTTTTTCAGATGGGTACATATGAGTAAGAAAATATATGGAAAATTTTTATAACGATATTTTAAAACTTGATTTAAATATCTGGTAAAACTTCATTGTCAAAATACAGTATCCACAGTTGTTCCAAATACCCATGGAATATTTACAAAATTAATTGTACATTAGACAAAATATTGATGCATTCTCAAAGCAGAAATTTTATAAGTAAGCCCATATTCTGTAACTGTAATACAGTAAAATTGAACTTAACAACTATAATTTTTAATTTCGCCAGTGCTTTAAATTGCATTTCTATTAGGTTTCCAATTTGCCATTTACATTTCTTACTTTGAGAATTACCTTTATGTATCCTTTGCCTGTTTTTCTCTGAAGGCTTTTTTCCTGTTCATTTTTGTAAACATATTTGGAGACCACTGTAGTTACTGTTTTTTAAATTATATTTTGTTACTTTTTTTTTTTTTTTGAGATGTCTCGCTCTGTCACCCAGGCTGGAGTGCAGTGGCACGATCTTGGCTCACTGCAACCTGTGCATCCCAGGTTCAAGCGATTCTCCTGCCCAGCCTCCTGAGTAGCTGGGATTACAGGCATGCGCCACCGCGCCCGACTAATTTTTTTGTATTTTTAGTAGAGACGGGGTTTCACCATGTTGGTCAGGCTGGTCTGAAACTCCTGACCTTGTGATCCACCCACGGCCTCCCAAAGTGCTGGGATTACAGGCATGACCCACCGCACCTGGCCACTTTTTTTTCTTTTTTAGAGATGTGGTCTTGCTGTGTTGCCCAGGCTGATCGCAAACTCCTGGCCTCAACCAGTCTTCCCACCTAAGCCTCCTGAGTATCTGGGACTACAGGCATGTGCCACTGTGCCTGGCTTCCTATTGATTTTTAAGCATTAATTACATTGTGTTAATACTGGAATAGTATTGTTATATACTTCTTTATTTCTGTGTTCATGCTAAGAAAGATCTTCCAGCCTCAAGATTTGTTTTTAAAAAATTATCCTGCTTTACTTTTGATACTTTTTGAGGGATATGAAAGCTTTAAGCTTTAATTTAAGCTTAAGCTTTTAATCTACATGGAATTTATTTTTGTGTGTACAGGTATAAATTTATTTGCAAATGGTAGCTAGTTGCCAATAAAGATTTTTAAATAAAGTAATGTCAATAAATGAATTTATTAGAAAAATCTAATGTTCTTTTGTTAAGCTAGACTCCAATCAGTTAGAATTGGTAAATAATTGGCATGGTTCTTTTGAAATTTCCATTCAAAACAACTGAAATAACATATGGACACCTTATAAAAATGGACAGACCTGAAGAGGAAATTAATTCTGACTGAAATATGAAGGAGTTTTATTTATTAAACTTGAAGTTGGATCAGATCATCTAAGTGAAAATATCTAACAAGCTAGATGGATCTGACCCCATGAGGATATCATGAGTGAGATGAAGATTTTAGAGTCATCCGTGTAAAGGTGGTGGTAATTCTCATAGTTATGAAAGCCAAGAGGAAACATATTTGGGAGAATGCAAAGAGTAAACAAATGTATAGGGCTACTTCCAGGCCATCATTTTTCAAAGCTGATAGAAAAACCTTTGGGAAACATGCTGTCTAGCTCTGTCACGCTCTACAAAATTGTATGATCATTTGTCAACCTTCTGGTTTTCCTATGAGTTAATTGAGTGTTTTAGCTCTTGGTTCATTTTCTTTCTGTCCAACCCAAAGCCCTACCGTTATCTGGGAAACTTTATTGTCCCATTAGAGTTTTTTGACCTCAGTTGTAATGATCATTGACCGTAATAATTTCCACTGCATTTTAGCCATACATTCTCTTAACTATTGTTTGAATTTTGGATTCACTCAAAATTGTTTGTTCTCTGCAATCTTTACTTCTTCACATACCAAAGCAAATTTTTCAAGAACCTGTTATGCAGGCACAGCACATTGTTAATTTTCTGAGGAAGATTTTCCATAGTTTTCTGATCAACCACACTGGCAGAAATAGATAACTAGTTCTAATTTACAAAAGGTAAGTAATAGTTACCACCTGAGTTCCTGCTTCTGCAACCTTTTTTCACTAGGAATTAAATGTATGTCAAAGCATTATTTTTTGGACAGACACTTGGTAATTATGTCACCCCTTGTTGGTGAGTAAATTTTATTGAAAATATACTTGCTGGTTGACACAGTTCTAGAAACTTTTCACAAGAAAAGACAGTCTTTTGGTGCCATAGACTATATTTCTCATTTTGACTGACCGTTTTATCAATGTGTGTCTCTGGTCCTAAACCTGAGTGATTATAAATGAATTAGCATAAACCCATGCCTCTAAAGGAAAAGCATTCCCAGCAGGCACCTGGCTAGCTGAAGGCCAGCAGTACCAATCCTCCTACCTGAAGAATAGCAGTGTAGGGTCACATCAGAAAACATGGCCCTTTTCCTATGCTGGATATGTTTTTCTAGGCTCAGTTTCCACCTAACAAGTAATTTTTTAATGAAAAGCTTTTATTTCTAGGTCTGTCTCATGTCTTTAATCAATAAATATGGGAATGAGTCTCATTTAGTTCTTAAATAAGCTAAAGAGTACTACAAAAACCCCGAAACATCTCTGAGATGGTGTGATTACTTTCTATTCTTAGTCTCGTGTAAGACAGCAACAGGTGAGTTTGCTCTCATAATGGAAATTAAAACAGAAGCAGCCAGCCAGCATATATTTCCTTCCAAGATTGTGTGCAACAGAAAGCCTAACCCATGGTGGCTGACAGTGTCATTTAATATATAGTCACCTAAATCTTTATGTGTCAGCTCCATTGCAGTGGGCTACTGCACACCCAAGCCTGAGGGATGAGGAGATTATTAGAGGAGAAGCGTGGGACTCTCCCACGGACTAACGAAAGTAGACCGTTGTGGTTTACCGACCGCATGTATAAATGGATTCAGAAGGGAAAAAAAAAAGTTCTATCCCATGATGGGTCCTCAGCACAAATTGTGGGACACGAGTGCAGGTGTGTGCATTGTGATTATTGTGAATCTGTGGATGGATTCAAAAATCACATGGCATGGTTCTGATAGTTTGTGCTTGGCCCAGCTTTAGAGTAGTACTCCATCACACCTACAGCGTTTAGTGCCCACCTTTTTGTTAGGATTGTTTGTTGTTTATTACATGAAAACAACACTGTTTATCACCTTCCAAAGTTGGTCTTTTTCTGATTTCGGTAACATAGGAGATGCGGAACTATAGAATATAAGCTTTTGTTCTCCAAACAAGACTTCATAGTCCACATTTTTTCAGTTTGCATACAATAAAGTGCATTTTATGCCTTTCTTGACTTATTTCCCATGCCGTAAACTTCACCTGTTTAAAGTATACAGTTTATTGGGTCTTGTTATGGTCACAGAATTGTGCAACCATCACCATAATCTGATTTTAGAACATTTTAAACACCCTCCAGAAAAATCCTGTAACCATTAAAAATCAATCTTAATTTCCCCAACCTCCCACCTCTGCCACAGCCTGCAGGCAACCACTAATTACTTTCTGTTTCTATGGATTTGCCTATTCTGGCCCTTTCATATAAATGGAATCACACAGTCTTTTGTGACTGACTTCATTCACTTAACATAGTATTTTCAAGGTTCATCCACATCATAGCAGGTGCTCATTCCTTTTAATGGCCAAAGGACATTCCATTCTATGAATATACCACATTGTATCTATTCGTAAGTTCATGGACATTTGTGTTGTTTCTATTTTTTTGTCTATTATGAACAAAATTGCTATGAACATTCATATGAAAGCTTTTTTGAGGGCATATGTTTTCATCTCTTGGGTATATACCTAGGAGTGGAATTAATCATACGGCAACTCTATGTTTAACCATTTGAGGAACTGCCAGACTTTTCCAAAATGACTGCACCATTTTACATTCCCACCAGCAGTATGTGAGGGTTCCAATTTTTCCACATCCTAGTAAACAATTGTTTTTGCCTCTCTCTTTGATTGTGATCTTCCTACTGGGCTGGATAATTATATTGGGTTGAGAGAGAATTTATTCTTAGACTGTTTTCTATTTTTAAATGTTTACTATTTTAAATGTTTTCTATTTTTAAATGTATAAATGTATAGGCAATTCAATGTTTAAATGTATAGGCAATTCAATGTTTAAATGTATAGGCAAGCATTACTAAATGAAAAAGAATTTCAATGAAAACGGAAACATTCCAAGGCTTCTCATATAACCCAGTGTAATTGTGTGTTTTTTCACACCCTGTGGTGCACACCATGACTGCTTGTGTCCTTTGGAAGTGCAGGATGTTCACAGAAACTCAGACTTGGAAGGGACTCTTGGAGTCCTGTGATCCTACCCACTGCTATCAACACTTCTGCTGCATCTGCACCAAATGACAGGCCACCCTCTAGTAGCTCCACCTCTCACGTGCTGCACCAAATGACAGGCCACCCTCTAGTAGCTCCACCTCTCACGTGCTGCTTATGGGGCAGCAGTTCCATTTGCCTAAGGCTGCAGTTATCAAAGGCTTTAACTTAGATCCAATATCTCCTTGCATTGGAGTATCTGGCTCTGCTCTCAGAGCTGCTCTCCGAAGGCACAGGAAACAAACCTAGCCCTCTGCCTCTCGGGCCTCCTTTCCTGATGTGTTTTCTCTGAGGTCTTCACTCCATGAACCGTTCCACATGAGCTGTGGTTTCTGCTCTCCTTTCTGAGTTTGGCAGCTTTCCTGGGTATAAGTTTGTTGGTGTCTTGTTTTTAAATATGTCCCTCTCAGCTAAGCTTGTTGTGCTTCAGGTAGTGAGAACGTGTTGACCAACACAACTTATCACCTTCATTCAGTGGCTGGACCATGTCTGTGGCCTAACGTATGTTATTCCTGTTGAACTCCTTAAATCTTTACTGCCACACCCTTCCCCACAAGTTTTTGTTTTGTTTATTCTCATTTCTTGAAATGGTAATACAGTACAACCACATGTACAAAATATTTGATCAGGAGTGTCCTTCCTACTCCTGTTCCCCAGCACCCAACACTCCTTCCCAGAGGTATACAATAAAATTTCATCCATTTTAAGTATACAGTTAACTTTTAGTAAATTTACAGAGGTTCGGAATCATCACCACAATCCAGTTTTAGAACATTTCTGTCATTACCAAAAGGTCCCTTGTACCCCTTTGCAGTCAATCCTCATTCCCAGCCCCAGGCAACCTCTCATCTGCCTTCTGCCTCTTCTGGAGATTTAATGTATATAGCATCCGATGTGGTCTTTTGCATCTGCCTTTTTTTGTTAACATAATGATTTCAAGGTTCATCCGTGCTGTAGTATGCATCAGTGGTTCCTTTTTGTTGCTGAATAGTATTCCATTTTATGGATATACCACATTTTGCTTATCTTTCAGTTGATGGACATTTGGATTGTTTGATTTTTTTGAATAATGTGAATGCTGCTATTAATACTTGTGTAAAAGTTTTGTGTGGGCATACATTTTCATTTCTTCTGGGTTTTTACTCAGGAGTGAAATTGGTCGGTCATACAATAGGTTTATGTTTAACTTTATCAGAAATTGCCAAAGTGTTTTTCCAAAGTGGCTGTATCATTTTACATTCTTTCCTGCAACGTGTGAGGGTTTCGGTTTCTCCACTTCCTTGTCAACACTTGCAGTTGTCCACCTTTTTATTTATAGCCATTCTACTGGGTGTGAACTGGTATCTTGTGAGTTTGATTTGAATTTCCCTAATGACTGATGATATTGAACATTTTGTGTGCTTATTGGCCACTCTTACATCTTCTTTGATGAAGTGTCTTTTTAAATCTTTTCACCCATTTTAAAATTAGGTTATCTTCCCACTGAGTTGAAAGAGCTCTCTATATACTCTGGTTACAAGTCCTTTATCAGATGTATTTTTTGTAAATAATTTCTCCCAGGTTGTGGCTTTTGAAGTGCAAATGGTTTTAATACAGTAATGACGAAGTCCAGTTTAAACTGTTTCTTTTATGGATTGTGGATTGTACTTGGGGTGTTATATTCAAGAACTGTTTGCCTAACCAAAGTCACAGAGATGTTCTCCTATGTTTTTCATCAAAAGTTTATTGTTTTAATTATTATGTTTAGGTCTACAATCCATTTTTAGTACACTTTTTGTGTGTGGTGTGTTGTCTAACTTCATCTCTTTGCATAGGGATATTTAATTGTCCCAGCATTATTTGTTCAAAAGAATATTATTTTCTCCAATTAGTTGCTTTGGCCCCTTTGTTGAAAACTAATTGATCACATATGTAAGACTTCATTTGGAATTTTCATTCTGTTCCATTGATATGTCTATATATATATATATATATATATATATATATTTTTTTTTTTTTTTTTTTTTTTTTTTTCCTTAAGACAGAGTCTCACTCTGTTGTCCAGGCTGGAGTGCGGTGGTGCAATCTCAGCTTACTGCAGCCTTTGCCTCCCAGGTTCAAGCGATTCTTCTGCTTCAGCCTCCCGAGTAGCTGGGACTACAGGTGCACACCACCACGCCCAGCTAATTTTTGTATTTTTAGTAGAGACCGGGTTTCACCACATTGGCCAGGCTGGTCTCGAACTCCTGACTTCCTCATCCACCTGCCTCAGCCTCCCGAAGTGCTGGGATTACAGGCATGAGCCACTGTGCCCGGCCAATCTGTATCTATCCTTATATCAGTACCACAATGCCTTGATTGCTGTAACTTTTTAAGATTTGAAATCACGAAATGTAAGTCCTCTACCTCTCTTTTTTTTTTTTCAGTAACTTTTGGCTCTTGTGGTCCTTGCCATTTCCATACAAAGTTGAGATCATTTTGTAGATTTCTTGAAAAATGCTTGCTAGAATTTTGATAGAGATTGTGTAGAATCTACAGATTAATTTGGGGATAATTGCCATCCTAACAAGTTTGAGACTTCCAATCCATGTATGGTGAATGTCTCACCATTTATATTGACCTCTGATCTCTCCCAGCAATGTTTTCTAGTTTTTAATGTGCAAACCTTGCACTTCTTTTGTTAACTTTATTCCTAAATATTTTATTCTTTTTGATGCTATTGTGAGTGAGATAGTTTTCTTAATTTTATTTTCAGGTTGTCACTTGCTAGAACATAGAAATACAATTGATTTTTTATCTTATTAATCTTATATTCTGCAACCTGGGTAACCTTGGTTATTAGTTCTAGTTCTTTGTGGATTCCTTAGTATTTTCTACAGAGAAGATCATGTCATTTGTAAATAAAACCAGTTTTACTTCTTCCTTTCAATCTGGATTCTTCTCTTTCAGAGACATTTTATAAATAAAAAAGCAAACACCTACATACACTTTTTTAGTACCTAACATGCTTTCTTCCCTTCTTTTATAGCTGCAGAGAAGGTATAATGTATTTCATGTCAGTCACTTCTTTTTTATGTTCCTTTTTTTAAGGAGAAAATAAAAAGATTTTTTTTAACATCATGGTAGTCTCTTGTTTTATATTAGTGTTTTATATTTTACCATCTAAGTCATCTGTTCTTTCTAAAATGCTGATTTTGTTTCCATTTCTGGATGGGGAAACTGACACAAAGAGGTTGTGTCTTGCCTAAGTAGAGACTGCTAATAAAGGGAAGACCTGAAACTGGCCTAGCTGTTTGGAATCCTGACACAGAGCTTTTTTTTTTTTTCCTGCATCAAAGTTGCTGCCATTCCTCCTGCCTAATGAGCAGACCTTTACAATTGCCCCTACTAAACATGCTCTGATTTAGCCCATCATTCCTGTTATTACTTGGGATCCTGACAGAGGCTCTCTCTCTGATGAGTATTGTATGTAAATTCTCCTGTTTTCCCTATCTCTAAGACATTTATGTGTAAAATCTTAAGAAGGAATAGCCAGCACCAAACCCAGTGATTGCACACAGTAATTGCTTAGTAAATATTTGTTGTCAAAAGCAAGATGCACCACTCAGTAAAGACATCTCTCTATTTTGAAATTATGTTTGGATAGGTTGATTCAATCCATTATGATTCTATCAACTTGTATTATCATCCAACCCATATAACTCCATCTTGCCCTCAAAGATGCTATGAAATGTTTTGGCATTTTGTTCAAATCTAGGTACAGTATGCTACGTATTCTTTTGGTTAGCCAGTAAAGTGACCTTATCTACTAGAGAAAACAAGGCTAACCTGGCAGGGCATGCTCTGCCTGCCTGACTGAGCCTGGCTTAAATCTGCTCATCTTTTTTTTGAACAGTTCCTAGCAAATTATCTGATTCGTAATGCATCCTAAGTTTTACATGTCATCAGTGTTCATCCCACTAGTTTGCAATGCCTACCTTTCTGACAAAGTATTTCCTTTCTTCAACTGTCTAATATAGATCTTCCTCACCAAAATTCTGTTACAAGTTTCTTTGTGACTCTGGAATATGGTTTATCTAGCTCAAGGGATCAGATATCCTCAGTTTCCCATCCTCACCCAGGCTTTAATTTACCTCCACCAGACCTGCCTAAGTAGAAAATTCCCTGGCATTTATTCAAAATATAGATGCCCAGACCCTTCCCCTAGAGATTCCAATTCATTATTCTGGGTTAGCCTCCCTCTGTCCTTATTAACGATGGAGATATTAACAATGAACAAGTTTAAGAAGTACTATTTTACACTATAATATTGTGTTCAGCTATATCTTGTTAATCTTTTTGTCATCTACCGACATTCCACCATCAGCTGCAATCTCAGAAATTGCCTTCATTGCTCTACTTGCTCTGAACGTAATTAAAAGGGCTTTGGGACTCTCTAATACTTTTTGCAATACTTTACTCATCAGGACGTCTCACGAGCCTTGCAGGTCTTTGGTGTTTGTCTTAATATATGTGTCTGAGTCAGCTCTTAATTGGAGAGCACTGTCTTCAGTTCATCACTTTTTTTTACCTATCTCCAGCCCTCTTTATCTCACATGAAAATTATATGCAGGTGTCACTTCAGAGTTTCATTCTGAAGATACATCAGACTAATGTTTGGCTAGCATTCTCTTCAGAGTTTTTCCAAGCCCAGTGAAAATAGCCAGGCTTTTTTTGTCTTACCACCTTACAACAGCTTCAGTCCTATCCAACTACAACATTCTCCCTATCACAGATACAAGGCAGCATGTTCACAGTATCTCAAGCTTCTTCTAAATGCATCTCAACAGTTTGAATTGGATTAGAAAGAGGACTTGTTGGCTTGCTTATCCTGTGGGTAACTGTGACATTGACTGCAGGTAATAATAACAAGATCTATTTTATTTTTCTAGGTAGCAAACCATGTGATTTCTTCTGACTGTATTTCCTCTTCTGCCAGTAGTTTCCTGAGCTCGAACTCTACTGTTTGCAACAAGCAAAATGCACACATGTTAAACAAGGGCATACAAGCAGGTAATTACTTGAATCTAAACTTTTTCATTGAACTACATTGAAATGGCTCTTAAACATATAAGATACTCAACCTCAATCATAATAAAGGACATGAAGATAAAACTATATCCAAGTGCCAGTTTTCATCTTATCAGATTGGCAAAAATTCAAGTTTGATGGCAAGTTTGTGGGCAAGAGTGTAGGGAAGTGGGTTCCCTTGTGTATTCCAGTGAGAGTAGAAGTTGGTTCACTATGAAAGACAATTTGAAAGTTCCTATCAAAATTACTTTCACTCAGCATTTTTACTTTTGAAATGTCTGCTATATACTATGAATATGTGGAATTTAACCTAAAGATATACTTGCATATGTGCAAAATAGTGTACAAAATTAACCACTAAAACATCATTTATAGCAGGAGATTAAAATGAATTTAGGTGTTCCTCAATAACTGAATGATTACATAAATTATTGTATATCTAGATAATGAATGAAATTCTGCATAGAATGAGGAAGCTCTGTACTAACATGGAAAGATCTCCAAGGCATATAATTGATTTTAAGAAAAGGTACAGAACAGTGTATAGCATACTACCATATGAATTTTTTTTTTTAATGAAAGAAATAAAGGAGGGAAGAGAATTGCTTAAATGTGCCAAATGAATTCTCTGGAACCATATGGGGTTGTGAACAGAATATATGAAGACCAGAAGTAGGAAGGAGGATTTTTAGCTATTGCCTTTCTATTCCTTTTGGTTTCATAAAATAAAAATAAAAACTTTCATCTTGATTTGTTTCTTCCCCTCAAATCCTGTCTTTACTTCTGTCAACCTCTCCCTTACCTGGGTGACTACCAAAAGGAATCTAAGTATTTATTGTCTTTCTGACTTGGGATCAGAGTTGAAATCCTTTACCCTTTGAACCCATATTTGTTCTTCTTTCCCTCTAATACCTAAAATGACTTACAAATAAAACCCTTTATTTTTTCTTCTCCCTCTTTTTCCCTCCTACTCTCTCCTGTCCTTCCTTCTCTTCCTCTCTCTGTCTTCCCATCCCTCCATCCCACACAAAGGGATTGTATTTTTGAAACATTTAAAAGGGTTCACGTACTCACTTGAATAAACCTGTCAACTCAGCCTCAAGGTTACTCCCAGAGACACCTCTGATCCTTCCCCTCAGGTAACTTGGAGATTGTGAACGGTGCCAAAAAACACACTCGAGATGTTGGGATAACTTTCCCAACTCCAAGTTCCAGCGAGGCTAAATTGGAAGAAGACAGTGATGTGACTTCTTGGTCAGAAGAAAAACGTGAAGAAAAACTGCTCTTTACCAGTTATCCTGGAGACAGAAAGTTAAAAAAGAACAAGAAGAATTCCCATGAAGGTCAGTTTCTCATTCCAGATCTTGTAGTAAAGAAACTAGTGAATTTCAAGTCCCCTGCGATGCTGACTGTGTGTTTCCAAGTGACTCTGTGTGGTCCCCACCTACCCCCAGCCACCACCTTGTCAGGTTTTCAAAGTCCAGCACTGCAGTTACACAGTCATCCCTGCAGTGAAACCAGACTCAAGGGCACCCTGTGGCTGCTGACAACTGAGACCCTTGAGAGACTCTATTATGTGCATGTCCTTGATGAGAGCTGGGTGGTGCTGTAAAAAAGCGAAAAATCTGTTTTCCTTCTAAAAACTATTTCCTGTAGGAGTTTCCTGGTTTGTTCCTGTGGAAAATGTGGAGTCTGGATCAAAGAAGGAAAATGTGCCCAAGACTTGGGGCCCTGGCGTCTCCTGGTTTGAACCAATAACTAAGACCAAGCCGTGGAGGGAGCCACTGCGGGAGCAGAACTGGCAGGGGCAGCACCTGGACGGTCGGGGCTCCCTGGCAGGCCCAGGCAGAGAGGATGGCAGAGACCCACTGAAGCCGTTTGTGAGAGCAACCCTGCAGGTGTAGTGACGTTGACTTAACTTTAGCCCTATGTGTAGGGAGAAGAAGGGCAAGGCACAGAGAAGCTGGCTGTGTCACTTGGTGAGCTGAGATGTAGGCCCGAGACCCTCTTTTCTAGCACCTCTGCAGTTCACCTGTTTTCACGCATGAGGGCTGGGTTTCTCATCGTCCGTCAAAGGCTGCCTTACTCTTAACCATAGATGGTGCATCACCCTCAGGATCTGGGGACAAGGCCACAGGATTTGCAGTTCTGCTTATCGGCCTTGTGGGTCCTTGTGTGTGGAGGGCCCAGAGGCCTGACGCTTGTATGGCCTCATGCGTGTTCCTTCATGTCCTCAACTGCTGTTTCTGCTCCATGTCAGATTTAAAGGAAACCAAGTCTCTTCTGATATGTCCCTTGGGGGATAAAGGAAATGTTATTAATGATGTATTTGTTTGAATAGATCTTTAAAATAGCACTGTAGGCAGAGCTGTATTGCATTGATGTTTTGGAGAGTTGTAATTACCATAGTCTTAGTTCCTGGCCTATGCTGAAGGCACGTCTTTGTTCACTGCGGGTTCCAAGCTGGAGCTCTCCCCCACAGAGAGGTGTCGGGAGATTTTTCAACTCTAGATATTTTCTCGGCATTTGAATCAGGCTTCCCCGTACCTCTTGGGCAGGTGGTGTTTTTCCAGGCATTTGGAGAGTAGATTGCATCATTAATGTGAGGCTGAGCATTTTCTCTATTTTTTTTTTTTTTTTTAAGGAATCGCTTCAGTTTCACAGACCTGACTTCATCTCCAGCTCTGGGGAGCGGATAAAGCGCCTGAAGTTAATAGTCCAGGAGAGGAAGCTGCAGAGCATGTTACAGAGCGAGCGGGATGTGCTATTCAATATTGACAGGGAACGGCAGGGCCACCAGAATCACATGCGCCCACTGCCCAAGAGAGGTACACCCTGCCCGTTCACTTTCCTATGAGTGGAATAGAGAAGGCAAGGTCTGCTGCTGTGCTGCAGAGCCCTGCTAAAGGCCAGGCCAGGCCAGTTACATGGGCAGACAGAGACCTTTTGCTTGCCAAGACTCAAACCTTAGCTATCAGAACCTCCCCAGCTTAGCCTTCGGCACATTCATGATCCAACTAAGCCCAGTTACTCTGGCCCTGTCCCTGCGTCTTAAACCAGCTTTGTGTCTGTGAGCAAGTTAGTTCCAAAAGTATATTGATTTTTCCTGAAAAGATGGGGCTGATTCCAGGCTTGCTTACCTCTTAGGATGGTAATAATTAGAATACTACTAATAATAAACACCTAGTCCTTACATCTTGCCCAGGCACTGTTCACATTAGCGCTTACAACATTCTCAGTAGATACTATTAATATATTTACTTTATAGTAAGAAAACTGAATCAAAGGGAGATTAAGTACCTCTCCCAAGATGACATACCCAGGTGTGCTGCTGTGGATCTGCATTCTTAACAATTATGATAATCAGACCTTGATAAAATAATGAACGCTGTGAAGACTACAAAGCACTATCTAATTCTTTCATCCAACCTTACCTGGAAACTGGCCAGTTTTTTAATTCAAAGCCTAGTCTTTGCTACAGAGTGTTAGGTCCTTAGGGCCTTAGGCTGCTGTCCCTGTTACCCTAGTCTAACCCTGGCTTGCCTTGGTCATTGCTCCCCACCCAGTCTTGCCAGCTCAGAGTAGGGGCACGAAGTCCTAGCAGCTCCCTCTCCCAGCTCTTGCACCATACCCTCTGGGTTAAGTCACAGTCCACTGAAAACCCTTTCTTCTCTTGCTTAGTCTTCCTGGCTGTCCAGAAGAGCAAGCCTATCAGCAAGAAGGAAATGATTCAGAGGTCCAAACGGTAAGACCAAGAAAACAAGAGTATGTATACAAGTGTAAAGCAGGCCAACAAGTGGTCAGGAGCTCTGGCTTGCACCCAGAATAAAGGCATTATGCTCAAGTTTAAACATTATGAGAAAGTTGTGAGAGTCATTTCTCACTTATGGCACTGAAAAAAAAAATAGCACATCATGGTATGAATGACTCATATGCAAAAGATGAAAAACTCCTCACTGATTTGCATGCTTAGGATCCTCTTTATTAGAAACCTAAATTTAAATAAAGAATATTTTAGGCCAGATGCGGTGGCTCACGCCTGTAATCCCAGCACTTTGGGAGGCCGAAGCAGGCGCATCACTTGAGGTCAGGAGTTCGAGACCAGCCTGACCAACATGGTGAAACCCTGTCTCTACTCCAAATACAAAAATTAGCCAGTCGTGGTGGTGCACTCCTGTAATCCCAGCGACTCGGAAGGCTGAGCGGGGAGGATCCCTTGAACCTGGAAGGCAGAGGTTGCAGTGAGCTTAGATGGCGCCACTGTACTTCAGTCTGGTAGTCTCAGAGTGAGACTCCATCTCAAAAAAAAAAAAAAAAAAAGATTATTTTGAAATAAAATTAAATAAGTTTTTGGGCCTCACCTTTTATTTTAGCAATCCCATTTCTAGGAATTGATCCAATAGGGTGAGAAATAACAGTGTTCTCCAGAATACATTAAGTTAAACTTTTTTAAAAAATTAAATTTTCGAAGCATGTGAACACTGTTACCACTTGTGGTCTTTAAAAATAAGTATTTGTGCCTATGTAGATGTGTATACTTTTAGATGCATAGAATGTTTCTGGAAGACAGAAAAAACTGATAATACTGATTGCCTTTGGAAAGGAGAACTGATATAGTAGATTTTTTGACTTTTTATAATTTTCGAATTTTGTGCCGTGATGAACAAACATTAGCTACTCATTAATTAATTGATTTGAGTGTTGGGTGTGGTGGTACATTTCTGTAATTCTGCCTACTCAGGAGTCTTAGGTGAGAGAATCTCTTAAGCCCAGGAATTTGAGACTGCAGTGAGCTATGATCACACCATTATGCTCCGACCTGGGTAACGAACTGAGACTCTGTATCTAAAAAATAATAAATACATTTTTAAAAAATTAATTCATTTCAGATATTCATATATTGATCATGAGAATGCCAGAGAATAAGTTAAGGTTGACTTTTTTAGGCATTCATTGGAGACTTGCTTTAATAAGAATAGTTTCTTAGTTGGCATAATGCTTCTGAAGTAACGGTGCTTTAAAACCATTTATCTCATGGACTTGAAGCATTCCTCTTGAAATCTTGTTTTTACTCTCTATCTAGTCAGCCCTTATAGGCAATCCAAAGGAATGCTTTAGATGCTTTAGTCCAGTGGTTCTCAGAGAGTGGTCTATGGGGTCCTGGAAGTTGCTGAGACCCTTTCAGGCGATTTTCAAGGTCAAAATTAATTTCAGAATGACACCAGGATGTTCTGTGCCTTTTTTGCTGTGTTGGCTATTTGCACCAATGATACAATAGTAATGGGAGAGGAGTAAAACCATTGGTGTCTTATCACTATTCAAGACAGTGGCACCAAACGATACTAGTCTAGTAGGCATTGTGTCCTGCACAGCCTCCCGCCAGGAGTGTGATGGAAGAACAAGGAAACAGTGTAAATGGAGGTACACAGGAAGCACTTCCTTTGCACAGTGAAAGATGATGACTGTTTCAAGGAAAAGCACTTATGCCATGGTTTGTGTCGTGAGCTGAACCAGCTGCCTTTTTCATGGAACGTGACTTTTACTTGAAAGAGTAACTGACAGAAAACCAATTATTCTGACTTGTGTTTGTAACAGACATTTTCTTGAAAATGAAAAAGTGAGTCTGTGACTTCAGGAAAATGTCCAACGGTATCTGTTGCCAAAGAAAATGTGAGTTTTCACGCCAACAACAGAATTCTAGAAAACTTGTGTTGACCATCATGGGCTTGACGACTTCTTAGTACTTAGACCTTTCTGATGAGATAAGCAGTGACGTTAACAAATGTGATGTTTTTCATGTTACCTAAATAAATTTGTCAACATTTGGAAGAGCTGCATAACTCCCTGGACCAGGATTTTCCAAATGATTGTTGCTTTTTGTTACAAAATCAGGGAATAGAAGATTCATTCAAATAGTACAAGGTAGACTGATGGATATTTATGTAACAGAATAGGAAAAGTTTACTGACATGTTTCCAGATTCTGCCTTGCAACTAATTTTTAAGAAACTACCACTTGTCAGCCAGGCACAGAGGCTCACGCCTGTAATCCCAGCACTTTGGGAGGCCAAGGTGGGCAGATCTCTTGAGGTCAGGAGTTCACGCCTGGCCAACATGGTGAAACCCTTCTCTACTAAAACTACAAAAATTAGCTGGACGTGGTGGCGGGTACCTGTAATCCCAGCTACTCTGGAGGCTGAGGCAGGACAATTGCCTGAACCAGGGAGGCAGAGGTTGCAGTGAGCCAAGATCGCGCCACTACACTCCAGCCTGGGCAACAAGTGCGAAACTCTGTCTCAAAAAAAAAAAAGAAAAGAACAGAAACTCTCACTTATCAAGTTTGGGTGTAGTATCAAAGAGAATCAAGAGTTACCCGAAAAGAATAGTGCAATAACTTCTCTCGTTTCCAAGTACGTGAACAATCTATATGTAAGCTGGATTTTTTTAATGCATACTTTAACCAGAGCAAGAAGGGACAGCATACTTAATACAGAAGCAGATATGAGTCCAGCTGTCTTCCATTAAACCAGACATTAAAGAGTTTTCAAAAAAATGTAAACAGTGCCACTCACTAAAATTTTTTGGTTTGCAAAACATCTTTATTTCTCATTAAAAATACAGGTTTCTTATGTTAGTGTGTCACAGGCTTATTTTTATTTCAAGTGAATTAAAAAATAAAGGTTTTCTTAATTTTTAATTTTAAGTTTTAATACAGTATCAGTAGATAAAACCTACATTGGGATCTTCATCGTTTAGGAGTGTGAAGGGGGTCCTAAGTCTAAAATATTTGAGAACCACTGCTTCATTCTAACTCAGTCACAAAATGAAATTAGGGAAATTATACAGGGTTTGTTGTGGGGCCGCTACTTATACTCTCACCTCAGCAAGAGCAGTCCCTGCTGTAAGGGCCTAGGAAGCTTGCCTACAGGAAGACAGGCAGGACGTCTCCTATAACATATCAATGCTTTCAACCAGAAATATACTTATATGAGTGGATTTAGTGCCCATCTTCTGGAGAGACTTGAGTTTTTAAACTGGTACATTATCATTAGGTTGCTTCTATTCATGTTTATTTCTTATGTGGCCTCTTTTCAAGGAAGTGATCTGTTTCCATCTGAGAATCTTAACTATCTTCTAGTAACTCTTAATATTTAGGAAAGTACAACCCAGACCCAGCAAGTTAGGGTCACAGCTGGGGTTAGAGCCCGGTGTTTG
The DNA here is from genome assembly GCF_003255815.1 of Theropithecus gelada. Classification (NCBI taxonomy): domain Eukaryota; kingdom Metazoa; phylum Chordata; class Mammalia; order Primates; family Cercopithecidae; genus Theropithecus; species Theropithecus gelada. The sequence goes on from NC_037681.1 coordinate 94,325,725, forward strand.
GCCTTCAATTGTGTCCTATTAAGGATTTGTATCTCTGGAGCCTGTGTTACTCATCTTTTGTCATCATCTGTCTCTACGAAAGATATTTAAAGGTTCCTGTGAGAAGGAAAGATTTCAAGAGGAAAGAACATAGCTCTTTTATTTGGAAGTACTTGTTCCAGAGTGGCCTTCAGGAGACACCTTCACCTTCTCTAATATGTTTCCTGCGGAGCCCTGCATCAATCTAGTGATTTGTTTTTTCCAGATTATAGAAAACTCTGGGAAATATAGAGAAAAGTAGAAAAAAGAAAATGAATATCACTTATCATCCTTCCATCTAAACATAATACTAGTCCTGTTTTTGGTGGGAGGTGTGGGAATTTTGCAGAGACCTGCATAACACACACTTTCTTCCCTCAAATTGTAGATCATACTGCGTATACAGGTTTGTATCTTGCTTTATTTTACTCAACATTATGTTGTGAACCTTTCCTGTGACATTCAAAATTCTGAAACTTTTGTTTCATGTACATGAAACATACTTGTAACATATACATTCCATTATACTTCATAATCTATTTAACTGTTGTTTTGTTGGAAACGTATTTACAATGAGAGTGCATTTATCAAATGCACATTTGTGTTTCTCCCAACTTAAAATCATTGCCACCCAACCCCTGCTAGAACAGATCCCATGTTTTTCACGTGGCCACAAGATGCTCCGCAGCCCGCCTCACCCTCACCCTGCCTGTTTCCCACCTATTCCTTTACACTCCTTTTCAGGAAGCCTCGACTCCATTTTTACCAATACCCATTTTCCCTGCCTTGAGTGTCTTCTGCCCTTCTCCCCATTCGCTTTCTGCTCTTACCTTTTTTTGTTTGTTTGTTTTGCTTTTTGAGATGGAGTCTCACTTTATCGCCCCACTGGAGTGCAGCAGTGGGTCAATCTTGGCTCACTGCAACCTGTGCCACCCAGATTCAAGCAATTCTCTTGCCTCAGCCTCCTGAGTAGCTGGGGTTACAGGCACCTGCCAACGCTCCCACCTAATTTTTTTTTTTTTTTTTTTTTTGTAGTTTTAGTAGAGACGGGGTTTCACCATCTTGGCCAGGCTGGTCTTGATCTCCTGACCTCATGATCCACCCGCCTCTGCCTCCCAAAGTGCTGGGTTTACAGCCTTGAGCTACCACACCTGGCACTCCTATCTATTCTTAAGACCCAACTTACCTCTAATTTCGTCTCTGGAGCCTTTCCCAGCCTCCTTCTATAAGACTATGTTTCTTCTCTAGAACGTTTTATAGATGTGACCATTTTAGTACTTTCCCATAATTTTGCTAGTGTTTACAAATACAATAGTAACACTGTTCATAATCTTATATTGAAACAATCCATTTTTGCATGTAGAGTAGAAAGCAGAAGTTCACCTTTCCCTGATTTATCTCACTCCTTTCCCCACTTTATCCCACTCCTTTCCCAGACATAAGCACTATTAGGATTTTATTGTGTTTGTATTTCTCTCTCTCCCCTTCCAGATTGTGAGCCCCCAAGCCAGAGTTCTCTGGGCTGGAGTTTCTAACGAGTCCCACGGCCTTTCTGGGAGGGATGAGCTCCTGGAGAGTGGGAGGCATAGGGAGGGATGGTGACAGGAGATCTTGTGCCTGTGCACCCTGGTAACCTCCCCACTTTCTGTCCTTTCGCTGGTGCCATTTCTAAGGATTTATGAGCAGCTTCCAGAAGTACAGAAAAAGAGAGAAGAAGAGAAGAGAAAATCAGAATATAAGTCATACCGACTGCGAGCCCAGCTATATAAAAAGGTCAGTGGGTCCTCTGTCTATAGTGGGATGGATCAGGTTTATTGGGGGAAAGAGAAATGGAGAAAACATGTTGCCTCTTGAGTATACAGTCAGAATGAACCACATTTGAGGAATGAACTTAGAATGCACTGAACCAGTATTGAAATTTGGAAGAAGGCATCTGTAATTAGACTTCAAATCAGGTTTAGCTCCCCGTCCATAATTATGTAAGGCCCTTTCCATGCATTAATTTGGAGTGAAACCAAATTTCGCACACAGGAGTTCATTAACATATCATGGTGGAAATATCAGAATTATCAGGTTTCCATTCCAGAGTCCCAGGTGGTGACTTCATGCCCCTCACTGGTGAGTCAGATACCTCCAGAACTGTTAAACTGGAAAATGTTTGACTGAGGCATAAGAGTTGTCCACTTGGATGGCCCGAGGCCTCCAACTCGTCACCATTCCCTGCCCATAGTCCCAGTGGAGTCAGCGGTGCTGTTAAGTCCAAGAACCTCACGGGACAGCATTGGTGCTACCAGTTAATTCTCTGAGAACCCAGACCGGTTCCTGTGCCTGAAGGGCCATATCCTTCACTGTACTTGTTTCCTTCTCACCCCCTCAGTCACCGGACTGATGTGGGATGGGAGCTGCTTCTGGAGCAGGCCCCAGAACCCAGGCGGGTGCCTCAGGTGGGAGGCCCCAGGCACCACACCGCATATCTGCTGTGTGAGCATCGCAGGGCCAGGCCTCTCCTTATGCTGCTGTATGTGGGAACTGATGGATTATCTGTGTCTGTAGAGAGGTAATAGATATTGACTACAGATCCTCTTTCCTGAATCTTTCAGGAAGCATTTTTTATATGATGACCACAGTTTCTGAAGCAGAGTAAAATGAACAAGACTTGAGTAGGACCACACTGATTCTCCTTGGTGACATGGCTGCGGGGAGGAGTGGCATCTGCCTCTGGTGACAATAATATCTAACTTCTTTCCTGCCTTTTCTTTCTTCTACAGAGAGTGACCAATCAACTTCTGGGGAGAAAAGTTCCCTGGGACTGACACAAGTTTATTTTCCTCAGAGCCTTGGAATTCTATTTTATGAACCTAGAGAAGCACAATCCTTACTTTTGTGAGTCTGATTGAATAAAGCTTATTCTTTGTCCATGTGTACTTCAGAAATAGTACCTTCTAAAGAGTCTGGAGCAGAGTGGTGATTAAAATTCCTAATGGTTTGGGAGCAATACTTTCTTCATAGTGGCCTGTCCATTGGGCTCTGTGTTACAATGATATGATCAGTTCTCAAGAGTGAGTCCCTTTTTGTATGTGTTTTTATACTTTTAGAAAATAAAAACTTTAGATTAACTCATAGTAAACAATTCTTTCCCATCTGAAGAGGTGCAAGGAGCTATGCATTGTCTCCACCGAGGTGTTTAAATGCATCAGTTGAGGAAAATGGGCTTTCAGAATGAAATGTAGTCTGTCTCTTTAGAAACACAATGTGCTGTAGTGGGAGCACTGTTGTGGGCTTTAAGGAGAGGGTGTCTGGTTAGATGCCCACCGGGTGCACCCAGAGACTGCTGCAGGAGAGGCGTCTTGGATCCAGAGCCTCCTCTCAGCCCCAGTCCAGCTCCCACAGGGACCCTGTGTAGGCTGGGGAGAAAGGCCACCAGCCTTGGCTGACGGATCTTCCTCCACCCACACTCTCGGTTTTGGGACTAAAGCCTCAGACCATTTATCATTACACGTGAACCCAACACTTACAACATAAAGAAGGACAACTTCTGAAAAAGATGAGCCAATGACTGAGATAAAGCACTTAACCCAGTAACTGCATCAGAATGTAACAGGATTTTTTTTTTTTCATGTGGCCTGAAATTACAGCCGAGGCCCAAAGTGATGGAGGAAGGTTTTCAACAGCCTCACTCTAAGTTCAGCAAATCCCAGTACTAAGGTTGGCAAGGTCCAGTCGTCCACTAAGAAGGCTTCCTGGGAGGCTGGATCCAAGCAGGCCTTGCCCTGAAGCACAGTTCAGAGCTTTCAGATCCTGCCCCCTGGGTTCCCTGCCAGGAAGAGGACACTGGGAAAAGAACCCATGGTGCATGAGGTCAACTGCTAGTTCTTCCCTTTCTTGCTAGGCAAGGTAATTAAGCAGTTTTGGCCAATTTACCTGTAAAATGAGAGGGTTAATACCGCTAAGCCCCTCTTTACATAATCTCTAAAACAATGTGACTATTTCCACGTCTTGTGAGACATTATTATTCAGAGTAGAAACAAATTGTTGTCTCAAATCTGGGTCTGCAAAGAACACAGGGGCAAGATGGAGTCTGCTGAGGAATGATGAGCATGATTCTCTCTAGGCCCAAGGCTGTGGCATCCAGACACCTTCCCAGGACAGTTAGATTTGGTCCTGGGAGGCCCAGGTGGCATTTGCCAGCCAGCTCCTCAGGAGAACTCATTAGCATCTCCACTGGGTTCCTTTAAACCAGAAATCTGTGGACTTGCTTTCACATTATAGCAGTATTCCCCCAGGCCACCAACCATGCAGGTGGCAGGAAGGGGATGTGTTGTGGAGAGTCTCACAACTGCAGTCTTCCTGCCTGTCCTGTGTCGGGAGACCTCTGGCTGAGTGCAGGTTGAAGAATCCAGGCATCAGCCTCACAATCCCAGGTACTCCCTCAGTGTCCGTTCTGCCCCGGCGCTCAGGATGGCTTCCCACACTACACAGTTCTGTGTGGGCTGAGAGCACCTGCTACAAACCACAGAGTCACCACCTCGTGCAGCCACTCCTGCAGCCGTCAGACTTTCCCCATGCGTGGCAGGACCTTGAGCCTCTTGTTTTGTTTTGGTTTGGTTTTTGTTCTTGCACAGGTGCAGGAAGCCCAAGCGGAGGCTGCATCATTGCCCCTGGTTCTGAACTGTGGTGAGATTCACTTTTGAATTGCTTCATCCTAGGCCTAGATCACACCTAACCTGGGAGGCACCACCTTCTTCCCTCCTGGAGGTGAGACTCCAGCCTCCTCAGTCAGTCCCCTTCCCTGAGGGCAGCTTCTGATTCAGCCTCTCGCCAGCAAAGACCACCATGCAGGTATTTTTGGGGGAGAGGATCTATGAAGAAAGCAGTCTTTTAACTGTAAATCACAATGCGTTTTGTATGTTCCCGATGACTGTTTGAAATAATCAAATGAATGATTGTTTGGAACATTGTCTTGATGTTATCAAAACAAAAAGAAACCGGAATTTATTCCCCTGGCAAGTAACAGATGACTTTCCATGAGAGCGCAGGTTTTGAACAAAGGAGTTTTATTACCTGTCACGAGTAAGAAGAGCACTGGGAGTGTTCTCCAAAGCATTGTCTCCCAAGAGAAAATGACAGGAGGGCTTTATGTGGTGTTGAAGACGGGAGAGGGTGCATCATCGCATGTAGAGGAGGGTTCCCAGTGGCACAGATGCAGCGAGTCAGGTGCCAGCACACAGGTCGCATGTTATGGTAATGAAGCTACAGGTCTCCTGGGGTGCAGGCTTTAGCATGGTCATGGGGAAAGTTCACTGGGGTTCATGTGTAAGTTGTCGGGGTCTCTCGGGAGCTGGTTCCAACCAACTAGGTGACCACATTTCACACAGGGTTTGGGATAAAACTGGCTTCAAGACAAGAGGCTCTAAAACAGGCTGATTGCTTGAATTTACAAAATTCCTGTACTCCCTGGTTCCCTCCCTGTTGGCCTACAAATTTCCTCCCCTAGAGATATGTCACTCCTCATTCTGGAGAGGTCATTCTTCTGTAACTTCATGCTGATTAGGGATACCGTGTCCAGAGATATTAGGGGAGTGAAAATCTCTGGACACTAAATCTAAATGTGTTTTGAGGTCTCCCAGGATAGGCTGCAAAGGCTGGTATTGTTGTTGGAAGCTGCAGTTGAAATTTTTCTAATCTGGAAAATGCAAATTTTACCAAGAGATTTAAGATCCAGGGACCAAACAGCAGTAGTATAAACAATAAAGTTAGTGATTCTACCAGGGGCAGAGTGTTACCAAGTAATTAGTATTGCCCATTTGGTAGCTTCCCAAAAAGAGTCAGAACTATGGCCCTGTGGACTAAAAGCGTGTAACCAAGAGGCTTGGGCATAGACCTTAATGTCAACTTCTTTTTCCCCTGAGGTGTTTACTCAGGGGCAGCAAGAGGAATTAGTAACTGCACACGCTCCTCCCTGTTCCACTAAAAGATTGTCTAATACTATACCGTTACCTAGCACCAGAGTAACCAAGGAGTCAACTGAGGATGCTAAAGACTCAAGTTTTCTAGTCCAGTTTTTTACAGTGGTTTCATGATAAGTGTATCCCCAAAGAGCAGCCATCCTGGATGCTGCTCCCATCCCCCCCAAAATTAAACTCATTGCTCTTTTGACCTGACTTGTAGTAGACCCACCTCAGCAGCCTCAATATCAGAGGGGCCCGCAGGCCAATTGTACATTGTCCTTCCATCCAAACGTTCTCCATGCAGGAATGAGCGATGCCAAGTGGGGTAAAGGGAAGGAACCTGGGGGCAAAGAGGCGTGGGGTAGATGTTTGTGGGGGACCCACAGACCAACACATGCCCCCTGAGGGGCACATACTCATTTGGGGATAAAGATATTTAGGTGGGCGCAGTGGCTCACACCTGTAATCCCAGCACTTGGGGAGGCCGAGGCAGGCAGATCACTTGAGGTCAGGAGTTCGAGACCAACCTGAGCAACATGGTGAAACCCCATCTCCACTAAAAATACAAAAATTAGCTGAGTGTGATGGTGTGTGCCTGTAATCCCAGCTACTCAGGAGGCTGAGACAGGAGAATCGCTTGAACCCAGGAGGCGGAGGTTGCAGTGAGCTGAGATCGTGTCTCTGTACTCCAGCCTGGGTATCAGAGCAAGACTCTGTCTCAAGAAAAAAGACATTTAATAGTTGTGCTATTTGGCTCCAGGTGCCATTATTCTTGCATAAAGGGAGACAGTCCCACCCCGCAGGTGGTCCCTATCCCTGCAGTCAGCTGAGATATTATTCTTCTAAGCTGTTGGCCTGTTTACCTGGGTGTACCAGAAACTGGGGCTTGGTATTCCTCAGCATGAACTGCATTTACTGCTCTGTCTCCAATATTTTTTAGTGATGTTCTTGTCAGGACACCAATACTTCTTTTTTTTTTTTTTTTTTTTTTTTTTTTTTGTTTTGAGACGGAGTCTCGCTCTGTCGCCCAGGCTGGAGTGCAGTGGCCGGATCTCAGCTCACTGCAAGCTCCGCCTCCCAGGTTCACACCATTCTCCTGCCTCAGCCTCCCAAGCAGCTGGGACTACAGGCGCCCGCCACCTCGCCCGGCTAGTTTTTTGTATTTTTTAGTAGAGACGGGGTTTCACCGTGTTAGCCAGGATGGTCTCGATCTCCTGACCTCGTGATCCACCTGTCTCGGCCTCCCAAAGTGCTGGGATTACAGGCTTGAGCCACCGCGCCCGGCCTGGACACCAATAATTCATATTGGGGTGGCAGGTGGTAGTGTTCAAGGAGACCAGTTACCTCTGTTTTGTGTCTGGTCCTGTCTCAGTGTAGTAAGTCTGCCCTGGAGGAATTTCACAGCTTCTGCCTACTTGCTGTAAGGCTGAGCCATTTAGCAAGGTTGACACCTAGGTGACATTTGCTATAGAGGTGCTAGTCAACATGATGCAAGGGATTTCCTCACTTTCTGGGAAGACGGTAACCCCAGGGAAGGGGAGCTTGCTCCAGTTCTGTGGGTGAGAGTGAAATGTGAGGATTGCCACAAGTCCTGTCACTTGGGCAGACCAAGCTCGTGAGCGTCTATAGCATATCCAGCATTGGAACAGGCTATTTCCCTTCACTGCGATGTGGGGAAAACTGTTGTATTGTCTTCCCAGAGACCACTGTCCATGGTAATAAAAGGAACTAACCAGTAGAGAGGGACCAACTTCATTGTATATACTATATGATGATTTAGCAGCAGTTAAGAGTTTTTACAGAATGTAAAAGAGCATAGAGATTCCTCTAAAAATGAAGAAATTCCTGATACATCGAGAGCATTGCAAGGGCACATTTTGCTTATCTATGCCCCTTCTGTGGAAAAGGAGCTTACGATCAGAGGCCAGTTCATAGGAATAAGTTGGATCTAATGAAGCCTGGTCTGAGGGTGCTGGGGCAGGCTTCATTCTGGAATGACAGATCCAGGGTCTGAGCCCCTGCAATTTAAGAGAAGAGTGAGTGGTTATCAGCACAGGGTAGGGCCCCATCCAGACAGGATTTAGCTGGTCTTGAGGTGATTTAGATGTCCAAGTCTTAAGGTGAACTCAGTCTCAAGGTTGATATGGGTGAAGCTTAACATCAGTGGGAACTGGAAGACAGGTTCACATATTGCTTGAGAGCTTGTATTAATTTTCCCAAATATACAATATGTTTTACATCCCTCTCAGTCTCACCATCAGGGCATGTCAAAGGTTCCATTTTGCCAGGGTAAACTCTTCCATATAGTAATTCAAAAAGGCTAAGTCTCACTTTCCCTTTTGGTGCCAGCTGAAGTCATGTTAGTGTGATGGAGAGGCACTTTAGCCAGCTTTCATGAGTTTCCTGGCATGGTTTAGCTAAAGTGACCTTTACGGTTCTATTAGTATCTTTGTCCTTTTCAGATGACTGGGGCCTCCAGTCTGCATGTAACCTCCATTTGATTTCCAAAGCAGAGAATACCCCCTGGCTAACTTCGGAAATGAAGGCAGCTCCATTGTTACTCTGGATCAATCAAGGCAAGCCACACTTCCAGAGGATGTCTTTGAGTAAAGCTCTGGCATCATTTGCCTTTTCTGTGTGACAAGGTAAGGCTTCTATCCAGCCAGTAAAGGTGTCCACACAAACCAGCTGGTACATGAAGTTTCCAGGTGCCTGGAGCATCACTGTAAAGTCTGTGTGCCATTCTTCTCCTGGTATGCCCGCCCTCGCCCCTTAGTTGAGGCACAGCCAGCCTGGTCTGAGCATTATTTTGTACACATTTGTGGCATCTGTTGGAGATTTAGTCTGTTTTACCACTTGGATCGGGTACCTTTATTACCCTCATCAACCAATTCCTTAAGGTTTTGATATGGTTAGGCTTTGCCTCCCCACCCAAATCTCATCTTGAATTGTAATCCCTGTAATCTCCACATGCCTAGGGAGAGACCTGGATAGATGATTGAATCATGGGGGAGGTTTCTCCCATGCTGTTCTTGTGATAGTGAATTCTCACAAGATCTGATGGTTTTTTAACGGTCTATTTCCCCTTTGCTCCTCACTCTCCTCTCTCTTGCCGCCATGTAAGAAAGCCTAAGCTTGCTTCCCCTTTGCCTTCTGCCATGATTATAAGTTTCCTGAGGCCTCCCCAGCCATGCAGAACTGTGAGTCCATTAAACCTCTTTCCTTTACAAATTACCCAGTCTCAAATATTTCTTTAGAGCAGTGTGAGAACGGACTAATAACATACCAAAATGTGATGGTTCATGGACATATTTAATTATTGCCCAGCCTATGTTTTCTGGAATCTAGAGTCTTCCTTTATCATTAATACCTCATCCTTCCAAATCCAAATGTGGGAGATACCCTTCCCATTTGGATTTTTCTAATTTCTGAGTAATAGGGCCGAAACTTGTGGAGTGACAAATCTGGGGATCAGGGTCATTTGCAAATGTTCAACTGTTCATGCTGCCTTCTTAGCAGCTGTGTCTGCTAGGTTATTTCCTTTTATAACCTCAGAATTCCCCTCTGGTGTTCCCAGCAGTGGACCACCACTAACCTTTTAGGTCACTGTACAGCCTGTAAGAGCTGTAATATTTCTTATGCAGCCTTCTCCTTATTGTCCACAGTCAGGGTCCCAAGGGAGAGAATCCCAGAGGCATACTTGTCATCTCTCTAGGAATGGGGAAGGATTTTCATTAGGGTCTTGTTCTGTTTCCTGGAGTTTTCCCCAGTTGATTGGCTTACTTCCCTCATGCCTTTGAGTAGCATATTGCTATAATGATCCCTATTATCACTGGAGTCCCAGTTTGGGTTGGCTGTTGGGACTGACACCTCAGCAGCCAAGTAGGTTTGGTAGCCCATGTTATCAGCCTACATTTTGTCTGCCTCTTCCTTAGCTTTGGCCATGATGATAGATTTCTTTTCCACCATGAGCAGAGTTGCCATTAAGGTCTGCATGTCTGGCCAGGTGAGGTTATGTGTGAAGAATATTCCCCTTATGAGAGTTCTGAACTCTCATGGGCTCACCGGTAAGCCTTCAATATTGGATTTCTCATTATACAAATCAGCAGTTGTAAGGTACGTTGACCCAAGCAAAACCTCCCTCTCCATTAGACACCTGCCTGGTGGGAACCATCCCACTCTGGGGTTCCCTCTCAGGGAACTTGGTATGCTGGTAACTTGAGCTACCAAATCTACTTGACTACTGAGGTGTCAGTCTCAACACAACCCAAACTGGGACCCCAGTGATAACGGGGATCAACAACGGCCAGATCATTGTAGGAATATGCTGCTCAGAGGCATGAGGGAAGTAAATCAGCTGCCAGTCAGAAGGGGAGTGGTGAGTGGTGCTTCCTGGCAGAGAGATACATCTGCAAGCCTCATAAAATGAGTTGGGATGAGGTTTTTCTTTTTTATTCTCTAGAGGAATGTAATGTAATTTATTGCTTAAGTGCTTAGGAGAATTCACCAGTAAAACCCATCTGGGCCTGGATTTTCTTTTGTGGAAATCATTTTTTTGAATAACTATTCAGATTTCAGTTTCCTTTTATGCCAAGGTTTGGTAAATTGTGTTTCAAGTAATTTGTTCATTTCATAGAAATTTACAGATTCGTTGATCCTATGTTATAATATCCTTTTGTTAATGTCTGGAGATTCTAGGATCTATAGTGATGTTCCATTTTGATTCCTGATATTATTTTTGCCTCCTGTCATTTTTACCTGATCACTCTTTCCAAGGGGTGTATAAATTTCACTAGTATTGTCAAATAACCCACTTTGGGTTTTATTGATTTTTCTCTATCATATATTCGTCTTATATTGATTTTTTGTTGTTGTTTATTTTGGGGCCTGCTGTTGCCACAGCAGGAGCCACAGCCAGCTCCACAGAATTGGGAGGGCCTGGCAAGTATGGAGGAAGACCTTTGCTTTCCCCTAGAGGTGCCGAGAGTTTAATTCCCGAAGAAGTAGGGGGATTATTTTCCTGTATTGGCAAAGGTTCTGGTTTTGAGTAAGACTAGAGGACCTCACTTCTCTTGAAGGAGAAGTAGACAGGCTCCTCCTCATTCCTTTCCCTACAAGTTCCCACATGACTGGTTCTTTCTCTCCAGGGGCTTCTAGAATTAGCAACATTGTTCCCTTTGGTCCTTTGGCCAATTACATATCCTGCATTTCTTCTGTAGGGCTGGGTGTTGATAGAGGGCCATAAGACATTATACATAGGGTATTTTATCCCATTTACCTTATTTCTTACAAAATAAGTCCCAGTTGGAGAATTGTATTATTAATGTATGTAAGTAACTCATGTTCAGACCATCTCTCCTGATTCCGTAGGGAACACTGGGGCCACATGGTATTACAGTGGTATATCATTTGCTTATTGGTCATGGATATGGGTATCCAAATAGTTTTCAATGCCGGAGAAGGCACTCTAGCGGGCTCTCCTCCAGTATTAAGACCTGGTTCCCCATATTCTAGGGTCTTTGCCCAGAAGTCTGATTCCACCCTCCAAGGAGCTTCCACTGGGGATTAGTAATGACACAAATCCTGTAACTGTTAGCCTGTAGGATATTTCTGGTCCTTTCAGCTTGCCACTACTCCCAGGCCACGATGGAGTTGAGGTGCTGGGGAGCTAGGAGAGGATAATTGGGGTTGCTTCTCCCTGGATCATGTTCCATCTGGGTAACTTCCCTGGAGGTCTCATGGATGTTCCAGAATAGTTCTGGATCCAGCTTGAGTGGTGGGAGGTATGTAAATCAATCAAGTAAGCAAGGTGTTCTTTCTGGAGAGGGTGCACGCTCTGCTCATGTAAACTCTACATCACTGTATTTTGGTTCCAGGAATTATAATCCCACCCAAATTGCCCCATTCTAAATTAGGCCTCTTCAAATCAATAATAGTTCTTCTGTGACTGCTGGAAAATGGAAGCCCAATATTTGAGGGATTACCACAGACTAAGGGGAAGGGAATCCAGACTTCACATTCATTCAGGCTACAAAGATGCATAAGTATTGGCAAAAGTGACAAGCATTCAGCCTACAGATATACCAGACAGGGACAGAGTCTTGAAGATGAGACTCCTCGTCTTTATATTAGGGCTTCCCCTTGTTAAAATGGATGAAGATGTCTCTCAACCCCTAGACTTGAAGGGGAGTCCTGCCCGTTCCCAACAATCCTGGATCCCTTGAGCTGGGTCCTAAACCTGACAACCCAGAGTCCTAATAATCAAAACCAAAACCACTCTTTGAGTCAGTTCACAGAACCACCACCGCTTACTGCCTCAAAGTTGCACCAAATGAAAGGTCCAAGCAGCCACTTCTGCTGTCCTGGTGGGGGGGCCCTGAGGCCCTTCACCAGTCTCTCCCTCAGCAACCTAGGCAACTTAACCCACTCATGCTTCCTCAGACTGCTGCTTTGCCTGTAAGCAGCCTATAAGGGAGGTTGAGTCAGGGCTCAGTCCATAGTCAAATCTGGATCAGCCGGATTTGTTTCCCAGGCCCCCCCGCCCCACTGCCTCCAAAAAAAAAGCAGGGTTTGTCTGGTGAGTAACAAAAGACGCTGAGAACACAGGTTTTAATCAATAGGAGTTTTATTACTTGTCACAAGTAGTAAGGGCACTGGGAATATTCGCCAAAGCAGTGTCTCCTAAGAGAAAATGACAGGAGGGCTTTATGGGTGATCGAGAGGGGAGAGGGTGCATCATCACACGTAGAGGAGGGGTCCCAGTGACACAGATGGAGGGAGTCGTCATGCCAGCACATAGGACGCATGCTATGGTAATGAAACTGTAGCTCTCCCAGGGTGCAGGATTTAGCATTGGAATGAGGAAAGTTCACTCTAAGTGAGTTCATCTGTAAGTTGCTGGGGTCTGTCAGGAGCTGGTTCCAACTGACTAGGTGACCACATTTCACCCAGGGTTTAAGAGAAAACCGGCTGCAAGGCTATAGTCAGTCCTTAGGAAGTGAGGCCAAGCTGAACTGTTGACACAGTCTATGTCTTTACGAGTCCGGGAGCTGGGTGGTTTTCTCTCTGATGCTAGACTTACTTTTACTGGTTCTGAAGCCTTGCTTACAGCCCTTTCCCAGTTTCTCATGAAATACTCATGAAAGGGGATGGTGGGGAGTGGGCATGGGAAAAAGGGAATGGTATTAAAATTAAAGCTAACATCATTGCCCTCCAGGGGCACTCCTGGCACATCTCCATAGCCCTTGGCTCTTGCAGCTGCCCAAGATGAGAGTCCGGATCTAAGGAAACTCCACCACCACCAAGGGTGGGGTGGTGGCGATGGGGGCCTTATTTTCCAAACCTGACTAGGCCACGTTTTAAGTGGATCATAGTCACAAGAAACATAGATGTGGACTACTAATTTTCTTGGCCTGAGCAGACGTAGCCCTATGTGCTCCTCTCCAGCCTTTCAGAGAGCTATGGTGGGCCAAAAAAATGCTCAGTAGCCGAAGCGATCTCCTCTGTAGACACTGGAGTAAAATCTCTGCCTATGTGTGTGTGTGTCTGACTCTGTCCTGGACTCATTTCCTCCAATGCTGGTGGCTTTACTTTGGACACTCTGATTGTTGCAGAGATGAGACCAAAGGCTCCACTCTGGAGAAAATAGACCCCTCTCGAGAGGTCAGCCCAACTTGCCAGATTTCTGCATGGAGTTTGAGTTTCAGCGTTCCAGGCTGTCTCCAAAAAGTCACGGCCAAATTCACACATTCCTTTAGTCCCTGATGCTATCTCATCACAGTGTTCGTCTGGCTTCACCGTTGCTCCACTAAGTCCAGGAACCTCAACGAACTACGAGCCAGGTAGGGCTAGACTAAAAAAAATGGGTATCACGGTCTTCATTTCATGAGACAGAGGTGAACTGAGAAAAGGTGGAAAGTGCTTCGGAGACTTCTCCGTATTCATCCTTAACTTAGGCAGACAGCCTTGGCCACACAGGAAACTGGGGAAGACCCCTCTCATACTCAGGAGTCCCCCACACTGGTGCCATCTTATGACAGGCAGGCATCAGCTCCAGAGCCAATCAAACAATTAGGAATAAGAAACATTGCTGCAGAATTTGTTGAGTTTTTTTTCCCCTGAATTTGGTAGTAAGCGCAACAAAGGCAAGAATAACAACCATCTTGTTCTCCTTGTTTCCCCGGAGCCTAACACAACATGTAGCATGTGGTTGGCTCAGTAAGAATTTGTTGAATGGAGGCCAGATGTGGTGGTTCGTGCCTGTCATCCCAGGACTTTGGGAGGCTGAGGTGGGAGGATCATTTGAGGCCTGGAGTTCAAGATTAACCTGTCCAACATAGTGAGACCCCTATCTTAAAAAAAAAAAAAAAAAAAGTGGAGTTTCTTGAATGGCACACAGAAAATAAACAATCCAAATGAGAGATCAGAGGTACTGGAAAAGACCAGGGAGATCTAATCGTTAAATCAGGTCATCTAAATGTTAAGAGGAGACATTTGGACATCTGACAGAGTTTGGCATTGAATGAGTTATAAATACACAGAAAACTGAACAACAGCAAAAAGAAAAGTATCAATTCTAAGGGAAAAGACACAAATCAAAAGCCTTTAGGAAAGGATAAGTCATCATGGCTAACTGTATAGCTTAGCTTAAAATAACACAGAATAGTGAAGTAGCCCAAAGGGCCATCTAACCACACTGGGAAGCTGAGCAGGAGGAGGAATGCGTATATGCATGGAGGAGGCTAGTCTTCACCCTCCTCAGCAGCTGACAGCAGACAGGCTAGACCTGGACAATGGAGCAGGAGCCACACAGCCTGTGAAAGAGGTGCCGGGGAATGTAGGGGCTGCGTTTCACATGACAGAGCCATCAAACCCTGGCTGTTTAAAATAGAGCATACATACTTTTAATAGAAATAAAAACCAAAAAGAAAAAAGACTTAAGTGTGAAAGGAAAAAACATTACAATTTTTAGAGGAAAATATAAGAGAGTAAGAATGGAAAAATGTCTTAAGGGACAAAGTGCTAACTATAAAGAAAAAGATTGATAAATTTATCTTTATAAATTTTTTGTTTATCAAAAGGCACCATAAAGACAGTGAAAAGACAAGGCACAAAATGGGAGAAGACAATTGCAGCACATGTGACCAACAAAGAATTGTATCGAGAATATATAAAGAACTTCTATGAGTTGGTTTTTTAAAAACACAATTTATATTTAAGTATCTTTAAAACAAGTAGACAATTCATAGAAATATGGTGATACGGTTTGGCTCTGTCCCCACCCAAATCTCGAATTGTAACTCCCATAATTTCCACATGTCATGGGAGGGAACCAGTGGGAGGTAATTGAATCGTGGGGCGGGTTTTCCCCATGCTGTTCTCGTGATAGTAAATAAGTCTCATGAGATCTGATGGTTTTATAAAGGGCAGTTCCCCTGTACACCCTCTCTTGCCTACTGCCACGTAAGATGTGCCTTTGCTCCTCCACGTTCTGCTATGATTGGTCTGCACCCAAATCTCATCTTGAATTACAGCTCCCGTAATCCCCTTGTGTTGTGGGAGGGACTTGGTGGGAGGTAATTGAACCATGGGGGCAGGTTTTTCCCGTATTGTTCTCATGATAGTGAATAAGTCTCATGAGATCTGAGGGTTTTATAAAAGGCAGCTCCTTTGCACAAGCTTTCTTGCCTACCACCATGTAATAAGATATGCCTTTTCCTTTATAAATTACCCAGTCTTGGGTATTTCTTCCTAGCGGTATGAAAATGGACTACACATGGGCTAAATAAACTTGTGAGCAGGCAACTTTGTAGAAAAACACAAATAGTACATAAACATAAAATGTAGTTTGAGTTCATTATTAATTAGGGAAATGCATTTTATGGATAGAATAAAATACCTTTTTACACTCGCTGGATTGACACAAAGTTTTGTCTGACACTCTAGATGTTGACAGGGATGTTGATCAACTGGAATTCATACACTGCTTGAGGAAGCTTGCATTCACTCTATAATTCAGCACTTCTGAAAAGTGCATACCAATCATCAGCCCAGGAAGGTTCACAAAAACATCTTCAGCAAAGACGTCCTTTCACCCTAGCAAAGAACTAGAAACAACTCAAGTGTCCTTTGACAAGAGAATGGGTAAATGACAAGTGGTATGTCATGCAAAAGAATTCTAGACAGAAGAGAAAATTAAGGAACATCAAACTTAGTGAATCTTCAAGATGATGTTGAGTAGGAAAAAAAACTACAGAAGAATATATTGTATGATACTTTCATCATAAGGTTCAAAAGCAAGCCAAGGTAATCATGTGCAGGGACACCTAGGGACCCATGTCATTTTAGGATCAAACAGATAGATGGATAGATAATAGGCAGACAGATGGATTTTTTTCTTAACTGAAAAGAGTGGTTACATCTTAAGGGAGCTAGGATTGGAGAAGAGACACTTAACTTTGAAAGTATTGTCAAATATAGTGATCTTTCTAGTTCATTTGGGTGCTGGGTTCAGGGGTATTCTATTATGCACCATAATTTATGTGAGACATTTTATTATATCATATGTTTTAATCATACAGTAAGCAGTTTAGTAAACAGATTTATAACTACATATAATGTGTAGGTCTTGTGAACAATGCTGCTGTGAATATCAGGACCCAGCTGCACTTGTCTGTCACTGCCTTTTGTAAGCCTGCTCAATTGGGGAGTTCCTTCCCTTATTCTGGAGATGAGAACTCAGGGAATGCCTCGACTGTTCTGATCACTATCAGGGGATTACACGTTCTACCGTGCTGAGTTTTCACTGAAAGCCCAGTCTCCACTCAATAAGTAAAAGTGTAATAATCAAAACTGCCAACTTGAGTTCGAGTTAAAATCTTCTCTCTTCCCCTGCCAGGCCTCTCTGCACCATCTAGGGGAGCATAATCTCCTCTGCCACTGCCTGACAGGGCTCTCCTCCTCAGCAGCGCAGGGAGGTGTCTGACCCATCTGTGTGTGTGTGTCTATGTGGTGGGGATGGGGACCACAGCTTGGCGTCCTGCCCTCTCACCCTGGCAGTTCATTGTCTCAAGCTGACTCTTTTGGGTGTTTTCACAGCTTCTTCTGAGGCCTCCCTCTGGAATATTGGATCATAACTCTAGCAATGCAGCCAATAGGTTTTCTTCCGGCTTCTGGTCCTCCTCCTCCTCCTCCCAACACCTGGTTTCTAGCAGTCACTCCACTGAGACTCAAAGAGTCTTCTTGGCCCAGTGCCAGCCTCTTGCATGTCCCGAATCTTGTCCTCAGGAAACACTTATGCATCCTATGCTGGTGTGAACTCTAGGAGTGCAGGATCACCCCAGGACCACAGCCTAGCTAGGCCCTGAAACCCACACTCTGGGTTTCTCAGACGTGAGTCAGCCCCAGGCCACTAAACCTCTCCCATTCCAGGAATCCCTGTCAAGTGGTGAAAGCCGGCATCTAGACCTGGAGTCACAGGCACCTGTAGCATAACTCCTCCTGAAATGGAGGTTTTTCTTTAGAGATTGGTCCATATCCCTTATCCCTGGACTTCGGAGAAGGGTGGACAACCTGTGGACTGGACTTGAGTTTGGAATTTAGAGAAGTGTCCATAGTAGGGTTGCCAGATGAGGCAAATAAAAATACAGGATGCCCAATTAAATTTGAATTTCAGATAAATGATTTTTAATGTTTGATTCTGTCCCATGCTGAAAATTGCCCACTGTTTATGATAAATTTACATTTATTGGGGCATTCTATACTTTATCAAGGACACATGCAGGAGGAACAGTAGCACAAAGCTTCCCGGTGCCTTGTGTGTGAAAGAAAGGCTGCCAGGGAAATGAGAGAAACACCCAGGGATCCCGGTGACATCCGGAAGCAGCATCCAGACCATGTAAAGACGCCGCCTGCAGGGGGAGACTCAAGGCCTGGGAAGGTTTTCTAATCTGTGTCTTGGGTCAAGTGCAGAGATTTCCTGGGAAAGGAAAACCAGTAGGACAAATATTGTATAGTTCCACTTACATGAAATAGTCAGAATAGGCAAGTTCGTAGAGACAGAAAGTAGAACAGGAATTACCAGGGACTGGAGGAGAAGACAAGGAGTTCTTGCCTAGTGGGTACAGAGTTTCTGTTTGAGATGATGAAAACCTTCTGGAAATAGATTGTGGCGACAGCTACACAACATTGTGAATATAATTATTACCACCGAACCGTACACGTTAAAATGGTTGTGATGTTATATATATTCTACCATAATAAAAAATAAGGAAAAAAAGGAAAGGGAGATTGTCTCAGGCTGGCCAACTTCCCTGCATGTACGCACATCTTCACATGTGCACATGTGTGAAACAAATGAAGCAAGAAAAGAAATTATAATTTAACCAGTAAACAATATGTAAAAGGAAATCTTAATGTCATTACAATTTTACCAGGCTCCGAATAAAATACCATCCTTCAAATTGAACAAATTACTTATTAGCTGAAGATAGGTGAAAGGAAGTTTGGAATTAACAGTCTAGATTTTCTCACTGATGGGTACAAGTCACTGACCTGTAAAATTATCTTAGATCATGCCCTCCCTCCTTCCTACTTTCTGGAAAACTATCAGTCTCCTACCCCATGCTTGCCCAAAGAGTTCCCTGTACAAATCACAAATATGCATTTGCCATTCCCTGGAAGCCCCTACTTCTCTAAGGGCTGGGCTCATCCACTGCCAGTGCCCACAGCCCCAGTTCAGGCAAAGCGATCAGTTCAGGCAAAGAGTTAGAAAAAAGAGTTCTCTAACTCTTTTTATACTCCGTTTGAGTTTTAGAGCCACCTAAACTCTTCTTTTTTCCCAATACTTGGAGACAAAATTTACATGAGAGACAGCCATTTTCAAGTGTACAGTTCCCTGCCATTTGGTACATTCACAGTGTTTTTCAAGCAATACCCCTATCAAGCCCCAAAACATTTTCATTACCCAGGAAGGAAAGCTGTCGTCATGGAGCCATCACTTCTCACATCTCCTTCCCCTCAAACCCTGGCAACCCCAAACTGTTCTTGACAGCCTCCTTTGGCATTTCCTCATTTTGTTGTCAGATCTCACAGTGGAATTTCTTACCTATTATATCCAGTGCATCGGTGTGAAGTTCCAGTTTAACTTCCTATTACCCCGAGCCCAGTGTCTTGCCCCAGTAATACCGTCCCCCAATTCACAAACATAGACGCATTCCCTTCTACACCTTTGGGCCTCCTATCTGAGTCCTTCAGGAAAGAAGAGCTTGTAAGTCCCTTGGCAGTAAGTGTGGACTTGGTCCAAGGAAGATGAGCACCAGTCAGGGCAGCTGGCCCCTCCTGTCTCCCTGGCCATCAGCAAATCAGCACTGCCCATCGATGCTCAGGCAGTGGGAGCATCAACCAGAATAGGACACACCTGAATTGCTCTGCCTCATGGGAGGGCGGCCGCTGTGTTGCATTTAGGAAGAAGCTGTGCAGGATTCATACTGTGTTGCTAATGTTAATCTTGTGGGCATAATAAACGTCGTATCCACACATTTTTTTGAGATCAGACAAGATTGGGTGCGTTCAGGGTGGTATGGCCGTAGACCCCACACTTACTTTTAACACACTTCTAGGCAAGGCTGCTGCACTGGTCTGGGGATCACACTTTCAGCAGCAAAGGACTAAATTACAATAGCTGCCAGAGGGGAAAAAACCAGGATGAACTGCTTCCTCCTGACTCAGAAGCTAGGGAGTCACTGAACTGACAAGGGGATGGGGTGGGGATAAGGATGTTCCAGGCAAAAGGAACAGCATGCCCAAAGGCCTCAAGCAGAAGAGAGCTTCCGGTATTGAAGAAGTAGAAGTAGCTCTGTGTGGCTGAGGGGTGGTCAGAAGATGGAGCAGAAGAATGCCAAGTCCTATTCCTGGGTCTGAATTTCCAGGAGCAGAAGCCCTGTCCCCTCTAGAAGGTGGATATAGTTTGGATATTTGTCTTCATCAAATCTCATGTTGAAATGTGACCCCCAATGTTGGAGGTTGGACCTAGTAGGAGGTGTTTAGGTCGTGAGAAGTGGATCCCTCTTGAATGGTTTGGTGCCCTCCTAATGACTGAGTTGTTGCTCTATTCATGTGAGAGCTGGTTGTTTAAAAATGCCTGGCATCTCTCTGGTTCCCTCTCTTGCCATGTGGCACACCTGCTTCCCCTTCACCCTTCCCCGTGAGTGAAAGCTTCCTGAGGCCCTCACCAGAGGCAGATGCCAGCAGTGCGATTCTTGTACAGCCTGAAAAACTGTGACTCAAATAAACCTCTTTTCATTATAAATTACCCAGTCTCAGGTATTTCTTTATAGCAATGCAAAATAGACTATCACAGAAAGTTGGTACTGAGGAGTAGGGTGTTGCTCTAAAGATACCTGAGAATGTGGAAGTGGCTTTGGAACTGGGTATCAGGCAGTGGTTAGAAGAGACTGGAGGGCCCAGAAGACAGAAAGATGAGAAAAGATTTGGACCTTCTTAGAGATGTGTTAAGTGGTTGTAGCCAAAATGTGGACAGAAACATGTACAGTAAAGGCCAGGCTGATGAAGTCTCAAAAATTAACCGGGCATGGTGGCACATGCCTGTAGTCCCAGCTACTTGGGAGGCTGAGGCAGGGGAATCGCTTGAACCCGGGAGTCAGAGGTTGCAGTGAGCTGAGATCACCCCACTGCACTCCAGCCTGGGTGACTGAGCGAGACCCTGTCTCAAGGAAAAAAAAAAACAAACAAGAGGTAGATGTTACAGTTAATGGAGCATCATGCAGCTTCATATCTCCTTTTTACTCAAGCTGGGGCCTGTGTTTGGTGTTGAACAAAATGGAATGCTGCACTTACCTCTCTCCTGATTTTGCTACTACAGAAAGCTTAATGTAAAGGTGGCTGACACTGCTGTTTCCTTAGACTCTGACACCAAATACAATGAAGAAGTCTCTCCAGCGGAAAACATGGTATGTTTACAGGAGCAACTAACAGCCGGTTTGTAGACATCCTAAATGGTGGGTTTCCCAAAGGTTTCTAGTCTTTATATGTCTCCTAGTAAGTGTCCAGGTTCATATGGCTTGTGTTACCAGAGCAACAATGAAAATGGCTGCGTCTTTAAATCAGGCCACTTTACAGTGAACTATGGCCCTTAATTGCTATCACATTTCAAACAAGAACTATGACCAATTAAACTTTAATATTGTTGAACTCCGTATGTTGCCTGAACTTTGACTTAAGTTGGTTGGTTTCATTTATTTCATAAGAACTCTTGTTAAGGAGTGCACCTTGGTATTTTGGTATTATTCTCTTGATAGTCATAATAATAGTTCCCTAGTGTGCTGCATCCTCTCAAGTCTTAAATGTTTTGTATACAGCCATACATTGAGAATCGAATAGTCTCACTTTGACTGGGTCAATAAGAACATAAAAAATCATTCACCTAGTGTGAAGCTGTGACTTGTGAACTTCATAGTGACACCAATAAAGACTTGTGAACTCCATACTGAGACTAAAACGACTTGTGAATGCCATACTAAGACCATTTACAATAGTGAGAGAGTAGCATCAATGCCTAAAGTTTTGGTCAATCTCTTTAAATTGAGAGTCTGACAAAAAGAGGGGAATTGATAAATGGAACTCAAATCTGGCCTGAGGAAGCCTTCAGGTTCCCATACTTGAGTTCTTCAGGGTGAACCGTAACGTAACTAGTAGGTGGGAAGACTGAAAACCTAACTTAGGAGGATGCTTCTTTAGCAATAGCTGAGCCTCAGCCAATCCCACTGGCCACACTTCAGCCACTCACAGGCAACCGACTGCTCGAATCATGCTCAGATAAGGCAAACACCAAGCTGTGTTTGGAGCAAGCCCCCCAAAATCTGGCCATAACTGGCCCCAAAACTGGCCATAAACAAAATCTCTGCAGCACTGTAACATGTTCATAATGGCCCTAATGCCCATTCTGGAAGGTTGTGGGTTTACGGGAATGAAGGCAAGGAACACCTGGCCCGCCCAGGGGGGAAAACCACTTAAAGGCATTCTTAAGCCACAAACAATAGCATGAGCGATCTGTACTTTCAGGACATGCTCCTGCTGCAGTTAACTAGCCCAACCTATTCCTTTAATTTGACCCATCCCTTCATTTCCCATAAGGGATACTTTCAGTTAATTTAATATCTATAGAAACAATGCTAATGACTGGCTTGTTGTTAATAAATATGTGGGTAAATCTCTCTTTGGGGCTCTCAGCTCTGAAGGCTGTGAGACCCCTGATTTCCCACTTCACACCTCTATATTTCTGTATTTGTGTGTGTGTGCCTTTAATTCTTCTAGCGCCACTGGGTTAGAGTCTCCCTGACCGAGCTGGTCCTGGCAAAGCTGTAACCAATCTTACTGTTTCTGTACCTCACTTCCATTTTCTGTATGTCACTTTCCTTTTACTGTCCACAAATTTGCTTTGATAACACAGCATCCCTGGTGTCTGTCTGTATCTGCTGTGATTCTGAGGACTGCCCAATTTGCAAATCATTTATTTTTCTTGCTCAGTTAAACTCTGTTAAATTTAATTTGTCAGTGTATTTCTTTTAACAGAACTTATAATTAAAATGGGAAGAGAGTGTAAATATTTAGAAAACTTTCAGCCTGGCCATGTGGTAGACAAGTAGGAATCCAAGCAGCCTGCTGAGCAACTACTTGCTAGAGACATTACATGTCTGAAAGGGAGCCAGGTGCTAATATTCAAGACAGTGGGAAAAGGCCTCAGAGGCATTTCAGAAGGCCCCTTCTATCACAGGCCCACCTAAGAGGACTGAATAGTTTCAAAGACCAAGCCCAGGGCACCATTGCCCTGTGTCATCTCAGGATGCTACTGCCCACATCCCAGCTTCTCCAGTTCCAACCCTGGCTCAAAGGGCACTAGGTACAGCTCAGACCACTGCTTTGGAGGGTACAAGACCTAAGCCTTGGCAGCTTCCATATGGTTTTCTTTTTTCTTTTGTTGAGACAGAGTCTTGCCCTGTCACCCAGACTGGAATGCAATGGTACGATCTCGGCTCACTGCAACCTCTGCCTCCAGGGTTCAAGTGATTCTCCTGCCTCAGTATCCCAAGTAGGTGGGATTGCAGGCATGTGCCACCATGCCCAGCTAATTTTGTATTTTTAGTAGAGATGGGGTTTCACAATGTTGGTCAGGCTGGTCTCAAACTCCTGACCTCAGGTGATCTACCTGCCCCAGCCTCCCAAAGTACTAGAATTACAGATGTGAGCCACCATGCCCAGCCTTCCATATGGTTTTAGGTCTGCAGGCTTGCAGAATGCAAGAGTGAAGGAGGCTTGGGAACTTCCACCTAGATTTCTGAGGACGTATCAAAAAGCCTAGGTGCCCAGGCAGAAGCCTGCCACAGGGCAGAGATCCCACAGAGAGCCTCTACTAGGGCAGAGCCATGGGAAAATATAGGGTTGGAACCCCCATACAGGGTCCCCATGGGGATATTGCCTAGTGGAGCTGTGGGAATGGGGCCAATGCCCTCCAGACACCAGAAAGGTAGAGTCACCATCATCTTGCAACCTCAGCATGGAAGACCCACAGGCATTCAATCCCAACCTGTGAGAGCAGTGATGTTGGCTGCACCCAGCAAAGCCATAGACACAGGGCTGCTCAAGGCCTTCAAAGCCCACTCCTCTCACCAGTATGGAGTTAAGGAAGATTATTTTGGAACTTTCGGATTTAATGTTTGCCCTGCTGGATTTCAGACTGGTGTGGGGCCTGTTGCCTTTTTCTTTTGGCCAATTTTTCCCTTTTGGAATGAGAATGTCTACCCAATACCTGTAACACAATTGTATCTTGGAAGTACGTAACTTGTTTTTGATATAACAACCTCATAGGTGGAAGGAATTTGCCTTGAGGCTTAGATGAAATTGTGGATTCTGGACTTTTAAGATGATGCTGGAACAAGGTGAGACTTTGGAGAACTATTAGGAAGGGATGGTTGCATTTTGCAATGTGAGATGACATGAGATTTGGGGGTAAGGGGCGCACTGATATAGTTCAGATGTTTGTTCTCTCCAAATCATATGTTGAAATATGACCCCCAAAGTTAGAGGTGGGGCCTAGTGGGAGGTGTTTTGGTCATAGGGGTGGATTCCTCATGAATGGCTTGGTGCTCTGTCCATGGTAATGAATGAGTTCTGGCTCTATTAGTTCACATGTAAGCTGGCTGCTTGAAAGCACCTGGCATCTCTCTTGCTTGCTTTCTCGCCGTGTGACACACCTGCTCCCCCTTCAGCTTCCACCATGAGTATAAGGTTCCTGAGGCCCTCACCAGAAGCAGATGCCTGCACTATGCTTTTTGTACAGCCTGCAAAACCATGAACCAAATAAACCTGTTTTCCTTGTAAGTTACCCAGTCTCAGGGATTCTGTTATGATCCCCTGGAAGAGTTATACTATTTCCAGGTCTAGCCCATGGTAAATCCCACACTCGCCTCAGAGGCCACCTTCTTCCCTCTGCAGAGACCCTGGGGTTAGAGTGGATTGATTGTGTCTCTGGCCCCAATTCTTCTCCTGAGGCTGCATTCCACTCTTTTGCTATGTGACTTTGCAGCCCTTCTCGCTACTGAGGCAGGTTCCTCTCTCGCCAAGTTTGGCGAAGATGCAACACATGCAGGGATTTGAAAACACATTTGTTTGTTTCTGCTTTTGTTTTTGCTTCTCTGCAATTTCCTTGAAACCATGCCTGAGCTAGCCTGTGGGAAAACGAAAAAGCATCATTGACCTAGTCTTTCAGCCAATCCCACTGCATTTGTACAATGCAATCTGAGACCAGAGGAAATGCCCAGCCAAGCTCAGCCAAAATTGCTGACTCATGAGCTAAATATTTATTTCATTTTATGGTTGTTCTTAGCAGCATTATCCTGGCACTAGAAAAACGAAGCAGATGGGACTCAAAAAGTCTGAATGAAGCAGAAACCCAGAAGCTACCCCACAAACAATCACCTGGGACTCAGATGAGGCTGGACAATAAGCTTTTTTGCATTGAAAGATCATTGCAGTGAAAGGTTGGGGATTGCTTGCTGTTACAGCTGAATGGATTCTATTCTGACCAATACACAAGGAAAGAGATCACAGACCCCCTGCCTGAGAAGAAGGGAGGCGGTAGATGAAATGAATTATAGTATGAGCCACTAGCCTGGCCCACATGCAGGAGAAGGACTGGCCCGTCTTCTGGAAGCCCATGCTCTGGTAGAGGGACAAGGCAGTGAGTTGGATGTTGCTGGTGTCCAGGACAACTGCACTGCAGTCCTGGTCCCGGGCAAACTGGAGGACAGTCCTGATCAGGGCTTTTGCTATCCCCTGACAACGGTGCTCACTGTCCACAGAGAGATGAAACAGCTGCAACCGCTTCTCCTTCAAGGTGGGATCATCAACGGGCAGAGCTCCTACCATGCCCACCACCTTCTCTTCAGACTCAGCCACCCAGAAGCAGGAGTCAGGCTCACTCAGGTAGGATTTGGTGATGTCAGACATGTCTGTGCGCAATACTGTGTCTACATAGTCCTTCCAGGGTTTTTTGGCAAGGAACCACAGGGCAGGGAGGAGGCTGAGGCTGAACATGAGGGCCAGAAGCCAGGAGCCAGAGACCAGGAGTAGGGCGAGGGGTCCCCCAAGTAAGAGTATGAGGGTTCGAGGCAGCTTCAGCAATTGCCAGAAGGTGGCTGGGATGTGCTCAGCCATCCCCTGGGAGAGCAAGCGCACGACCCACTTGCGGTCGCTCTCCTGGTATTTGCGGATGTGATAAGGAGCCATGGACAGACTTCTGTGTCTGAAATCTCTAAGTCCAGGAGACAGAGCGAGGCCTCCCTGCACGCCTTTGTGCCAGGCCTGGGGAAGAGAGAAAATCATGTGAGTGCCTGCATGTCTCCCAGCCCTGCAGGAACAGGGAGACCTGCTCAAGGATGTGTTTTTCCACTTTTGCCCATGAGGAAGCAGGCCTCTGCCACTGAGAGAACGTAGGGTCAGAAAGACCTACACTGGAATCTGGTTCCATCCCTTTCTAACTGTGTGACCTTGGGCATGTCACTTAACCTCTCTGAGCCTCCATTTCTTCATCGATAGAACAGGGGAGAAGAAAACCTGCCTTCTAGAGTTGTTTTGAAGATTGAATAAAATACATTCTATAAAGCCTGATAGATGAACTACCCACCGCTCTTCCATCTGTTTCCTTTTTCTGGCTCTCTCAGCTTCTTGGTGCATTGAGAGGGCACCTACCTCAGGCAGGCCACACGTCCAAAGCTTTGGTCCTTCTCCAGGGACCATACATCACAGAAATCCTGTGTCCAACACAAGTTTCAGGAAAGGCTCCCCCCAGCATTACTGTAAGTTCTTAAGTTGCTGAGGTGGCATAAGAGTCAAGCACAAAAAATAGCCCAGCCTCCAGATCCCAAGGAAGGTGCATGCTCAGAGCACTGTCCTTCCACCCAGTCCTCTCACCTGTCACCACAAGAGCCTTGAGTGTCCAAGCTTCAGCTCTCAGCCGCTCACTGGCATCCAGGAGATACTGTCCGGGGCTTGCCTACCCCTGCACAGCAGGCTGCCTGCCTCATTGGTTGGCTCCTGAATGTTTGGTAATCATAAACCCTAGGGTCAAAGAGCTGGACCGTAACACAGCAGGGAGCCCAGTGTGCATTCACCTTTGTGGTCAAAGGGAATGACCTGAAAGGGGAGACTCAAGGTCTGGGATCACCTGGGGTCCTTGCCCTTCTGGAAGGCCTGCCACCTCTCTTGGCTGTTCAGGCCCAGAGCATCTCTCTGCCACCTGGCACACTTGGTACTCTCTGAGATACACCCTGGTCCCTGTACACGTATACCGCGAGCCTGAGAACTGTGCCATTCACCCTGTACTCAGTCACCACTGAGCAGAAGCCGAGTCCCCAGGCTTGGCAAGAAGGCCCTTCCCAGCTAGGCTTCTCCCCACTGAGGTTTCCCTGGTCCATGAAGCATTGATAGTTGGCAGTTCCTTGCACTCACTTCACCAACCCCTGCCTCCACCCATTCATTGATTCAGTCAACAGTTGTGTGCGATGCACTTCCTGTGTCTGGGGGTCATTTCAGCCATGAGCAAGGTTGACATTCGGATGACAGACATGGCTGTGTGTGGCTGGTGTGTGTTCTGGCTGTTGGTCAGAGGCTGTGCCATAGCCATTGTTAAATATTTTGCACTGCAGATGTTGGGGAGGCCCAAATTCATGCTCTTGTACCCGACGTGGAGCTGATGCCAAACACTGACACGTTGGGGCTTGGAGACAGAGAAAGTTTTATTCGATTTGGCCAAAGCAAGAAGGCAGGAGAGCAAGATCTCTCAAATTCACTTCAACAAAGAAGCAGCAGCAGAATGTTTTTATGCAGCTAGAGTGAGGAAAGGGGAGTTCAGGTGGATTGAGAGGAAAAGTCTGTGTTTCCTCAATCTCAGATAACACCTTGAGCAACCAGGCTTCTGGATGTCAGCAGCTGGTCACAGTGTCCTTCAAGGCATTCATTCCTTCTGCAAACTTTTCCTGACCCTGAAGGTATGTCTTCCTGCTGGGCAAAGAAACAGTACATAAGCAGTTTATCATTATATTGTGGGAACAAGGAATATTGGACCAAAAGCAAGTGGTTAACATATGCAAGCCAGCAAGGGCCTGATCAGAAGGCCCTAAAACATGCTAGGGTGCTGAAATCTCAAGGGGCCCGATTACAAGGATGAAATGTACATGAGATAGGCAAAAGCAAAACCTAACAGTAAAAGCCTGTTTCCACACCAAATTACATGCTATTGAAGGGAAAGCTCCCTTCCAAAGATTAGCTAACCTATTGATGATCAACCACACTGGGCCCGTCATCTAGGTTAGGTAGTTTGGACTCTATTCCAAGAGCAATGGGAGGACATTGATATGCACGGAGGGGAGGAGGGGTGTGTGTGTGTGTGTGTGTGTGTGTGTGTGTGTGTGTGTGTGTGTATGTATGTGTGTGGTGTGTGCATGCACATCATTCTGGCTGCAGGTGGACAACGGATCTGAAGAGGTAGGAATGGAAGCAGCTACCCCTTATGGCTCGTTCAGCATCCAGGCAGAAGCAGGGCCCCCAGTACAGGGATGTGGGTGCTCACTGTACAAGAGCAGCTGGCCCAGAGGGGCTGGTGGGAGCTAAAATCGGGCCTCCCTCTGATTGCCAAGCCATGAGCCATGGCACGAAGCTCAGACTGGCCAAAGGAAAAGGCAACCTTTTCTTATTTGCTCAAAGGCATTGCTTGCCTGCTAAACTCTGCATCCAGTGGGTTGCGTGGCTTGAGGCTGTGGGTAGCTCTGGATTCATAAAGAAGCCACCTGGGCAGCAGATGCCCATGCGACAGCAGTGGCTTCACCAGAAGGAGGAAGTCAAGAATGTGAGACATGAGCCACAGGGAGGTGCATTTGGGGACAGAAATGGCAGGAGTTGGAATTATTCACACAGGGATCAGCATGAGGAAGGGCTCAGAGACAACAGCCAGGTTTCTGGTTGGGGCATTCAGGAAAACACTGGAGAGAGCCCAGATTTGGAAAAGTCAAGGCTTCCCCTAAAGCTGCTGCCCTGCAGCCTTCTTCAGCAGAAACTAGAAGCTGGGAGCCAGCAGCAGGGACTCGGGGCTAGTGGGTGGAGGCTGCTGAGATTCCAGGTCTTTGGCATCCAACACCACTTCCAAGGAAAAGTCTAAGGAGCATCAAGTCTGGGTAGTAAGTCCATGGCTCATCTTTAGAGTATTCTCAGAACATTTCAGTGTCAAGCAAGAGTTGGCCTAGGAATCACAAGAGGTGAGCAGCTGCTCCAAAGCACCACTGAGTACTGCTAGTGTGAGTCTGACCAATATTCAGAGTCAGAAACCTGCCAGTCACGTGGAGGGGGAGAGGTTTGTGCTCTGTCCCTGTGTGCTATCTCTCCCTCCATGCTTGCTGGTGGCTGTGGCTTCCTTAAAACACAACCACCTCAGTTGACATTCAGGCATCTCTTGCTCCCAGGATTTAGTGTAACTTCTGCATTTGTGTAGCTTTCCTGATAGAAGCCTGGACTTTCCTTGTCAGACCTGAAAGAGTTATTTATTCATTCAACAAACAGTGGCCGAGGGTGTATGGTGTGCCGGACCTGGAATTGGCATGAAGGCACCAGATGTCAGAAGCCAGGCTGCTGCCCAGGAGGACACACCTGATGGGCCTCTGGGAACAGGATGATGGTGGAGACATCACATCCAGAATAACTTTGTTAGGATGGTGAACTTGACAGTTAGGACTTTTATGTTGCACTTGTTGAAAAGCCACCTAAAATTGCCATAAGTAAGAGAGGTGATCTAATGGCCCATGAAACTGCCAACTCCAGGAAGACAGACAGGGTGACCTGAAAGTAGGTTTGACATGTTGGTTTTTCTGCCATTCTGTGCGTGGCGTCAGCTTCCTCCCAAGACTGACACTACATAGGACATTAGGTGTTTGCCAGCCCAGTTGAAGCTGTCTGCTTCCTTGCGAAGGTTTATGTGGGGACTCAGTCACACTTTCTGGAGACTGTAGCAGAATCCAGGTTATATGAAAGGAGTCCTGGCCCAAGGATACCAGCACCCCATAGAGATGGAGAACCCCAGGGGGCACAGGGGCTGAGGGGCTGAGTGACAGGGAGCACTGCCCACAGAGGGGGCATCCTGCAATCAGGAAGGGTAGGAAACGGGTGCAGATCAGCCGCCGACAGAGGCCCACCCAGGTGAGCACAGGTGGAGTTGCTGGTGAGGTGAAGAGTGTGCTGGTTGGGAGGGGAGGGCTGGGGACCAGTAGCCGGTTTGGGAAACCAAAGCTGGGCAAAGGGTGTGCCAAGGCCTGCAGTGGGGCCTGTTAACAAAAACATCAAACTGTTAAATGATCTGAAAGAGGTATTTTCTGAGCCAATATGCGTGACCATGGCCTGGGGATCTCAAGAGATCCTGAAAACGTGTGCTGGGGCAGTCGTTTTCTACATTTGAGGGGACAAGAATTGGAGTAACGTCCTAAATCCATCCATGGAAGGTATACATTGACTCTGTCTAACACGGTGGGATATCATGAAACGGCGGGGGACATTATAGGTCACAGGTGGATTCAAAGATTTTCCGATTGGCAATTGGTTGAGAGTTCAGCTTTGTCTAAAGACATGAAGTTGGTACAAAGGAATGCTTCAGTTCAGAGACAGCGTCTGCCTCTGCCATGTGATGCTGTCCCAGAGTCAGGTAGGAAAGTCAACCACAGCATCCTGGGTCAATTTAAAACCCATTGAAGGAGACCATGGTTTCTAGGGTGTGTGTTAATTCTTGCCTTGCAAGGCCTTAAGTCTTCATTTTCAATTCCTAAATAAAGGGATGAGTCCTGGAGCTTCTGGAAGCTGGCCTGGAGCTGAGCACTTGCTGCAGACAATGCCCAAAGTGCAAACCCAAAGGCGCGTGGATCTGGGCTGCATGTGAAAGCTTTCATGTTCAGGTCTTACTTTGCGACGGTGAGGGGTGACCAGGGAAGCCTACATGAGGGGTGGGGGCCAACCAGCAGCCCAGCCTGGGGAACTGCCTTAACCACATCTCACCTCACTGCCTCAACCACATCTCACCTCACTGCCTCAACCACATCTCACCTCACTGCCTTAACCACATCTCACCTCACTGCCTCAGAGTTAAGGTTTTCTTGAAGGGAACATGAAGATTTGTACAAAATACCAACAAGCTGAGATTTTAATTTTTTGAGCAATAAGGAAAAATAGAAATTTTCACTCCAAGCACCCCATGTTAAGCTCGGCCGAACTGGTGGCACATCTCAGGAGTCATGGGGCAACGCTCTCAGAAACAGTGTTAGGGCAAAAAGCAAAAGCAAAATCAAAAAAAAAAAAAGACAGTGAAGAGGCTTAATTCTTCTTGTTAAGGGAAGAGATGTCCTCTTGTCACTTTTCTTAGAGCATTTTCTTTGGAAAACTTGTCATTTTAAATCCTTCCTCTGCCCCTTTGAGGGACATGCAAAGCTTTTTGACAGCTAAATAAGCCTCTTGCCGGTTTTGCAAGGTCTATGTCCCTGAAGGACCTGGGAGCCCAGTCTTTGAAACGTTATCATCAGAGCAGCCAGGGCCCTGCCTCCCAGTCTCCATGGGAGGGCGGGAACCTAACTTTTGCCCTATGTGATAAATCAACTTCTATCGTAAAGATAAGGGTTGTTTTTCCTTTATATGAAGTAAAATAGCAGATGCAGGTTGTTGAGTGAATTGAGGTTGAATCTCTGATGAACTTGGTGTGACCAAAAGTGCTGTGCAGTCCCCTGACCTGAGGACTAGGCATGGCTTCTCTTGAGAACGTGTGCAATGGTTTGGACCCCCTGGCTAGATTAGCGGTGAGATTTTTTTCTGTCTTTGCAGCGTCTGAGCGGATCATTGCCTGTCTTGCGCATCTCGCTCTGGGTTAATGCTTTTTCAAGGATAAAAGTGTTGTTCTTTCTCTTCTTCCTCTGCAGAGAGGCTTGCTGGGATGGGAGAAGATTTTATTTGTAATTCCATTTCTCCATGACCAGAGGATGGGCTCTGGGGGTCAGGCAGCTGGGAAGAAGTTTAGAACCCACGCCTAGGCCTTCCCCAAGGCTCATGCACTCAGTTCAGCAGTATCAGAAACACTACCTGGAAGACCCCATACTGTCTGGAAAGAGGAATTCATTTTCTTTCATTGCTGACACTCCTGGGTGAGTGTGTGTGGTGGTTACCCATACCCTAGTCCCACCCTGTGCCCCTCCTCCACCTCAGGGGGCCCCAGGAGGCCTGGCCCTCCTAGCCCAGGGCACCCCCAAGGGAGACTGGGGGTTGGGGGTCCCACCAGGGTGCCAGGTGTTGGTCAAAGTGAATGTGAACTAGAAGGAAGGAGATGGAGCCCTCTCCTGGGAACCGGAAAGGGACAGGGATGGGGTGGGGGTGCCCAAGAAGCCATGGCTCTGGACTGGGGCCGCCAACCTGCCCAGGCAGCTGGGGCTGACTCCTTGAAGTTGCATTTCTGACTCCCCCTCCCACATGCAGGCTCTTGGCCCACTGGAGGCCTAGAGGCAATGGCAGGTTCACTGTGGGCAGGGTTGGGGGCATGGGGTGCCCTGGGGAGCTGGGGGTTCCTGTGGAACAGTGGTATGGGTCCCACCCTGGTCACCCCATCTGCCCGGGCTCCACATGTGCCCCCTGCTCCCCCTGGAAAGACCCTTCTCTGTCCCGCTGGTGCACCCCTCTCCTCAACTGGGCCTCCACCAGGGAGAAGGGCCCGAGTTCTGCCGAGGCGTCCCTCTGAGTGACCACCCACACCTGAGCCATCAGTCAGGTCCCTGCAAGGGAGCTGCCCCTGGGCCTGTGCTCCCCCGCCCCTGGCTGGCTGCACCTGGGCTCCAGATACATGTCCCCCGGCCAGACCCCATTGCTCGGTTAGGCCCTTCTCGCCACCCCTCAGCTCTTCTCCCTAGGGAACAGTATCATCACCAACTTCTCATATCCTGTCACCGTCCACCAGGAGAGCAGGGGCGGAGGACCCCGCTTGTGCATAACTGGTCCCAGGCAGCCGCCCTGGGGCTCCACGGCTCTTGCTGCCGCTGGAAGTCGGGCCAAGGCTGGTGGCACACACAGGTGTGTTCCTGCTGTCAGGGGAACACCAGACAAGGCTGTTTGGCCTTGGGCTGATCTTTAGCCCTGGACCACCCAGCCCCAGGTACTTTAGGCCAATCTGCTGATAAGGCCATAAGTGCCTGATAACCAGTCAGCAGGGTACCCTCCCGGCAGCCTCAAGGGTGACTGGGTTTCTACCACACCCTAATGCCAGGTCTTCCTCTCAGCAAGTTCTACCCAGAATACCCTATTTCACAATGTACTTCACCGCTAGCCCACCTGGCCATGCCCTATCCCCATAACTGGCTCTGAGTTTTCTTGTTACCTTCTAACCTGCTCTAAATGCTAAGGATATGCATCTGTTTTTGATTTCTATTTAATAGGCTCTGCAAGCAGGGATCTTTGGCTCTTCAGTTCACTCATGTATGTTAAGTGCCCAGAACAAGCCTGGCAGGTAGTAGGTGCTCAGTAAGTGCATGTTGAGTGAGTGAACAATAGACAAGCAGTTTGTGTATTCCCAGTAGGGCAGGAACAGGGAAGAGAAACGTTTTATTGGGAAGCTAACAAAGCTTAGGCTTCAAAGTTCCTCTTTCCCCTGCACCAGCCCCTTACAAAAAACAGAAAAACCTTCTGTGGTTTTATAATTTTATATTTTGAAAACAGGCTCCAAAACATATTTGCCTCAGGCTCCAGAAAACCTGGATCTTCCTTGAGGGTCGTGCTGCCTACTGGGTGAAATATAGATTTTAAGGTCTAACAGAGCTGCGTTCAAATCCTAGCTCTGCCTCCTGCAGGTGTCTTAACCTCTCTGAACCCCCCTCTCCTAATTTGTACAAGGGGAGTAATATCCCCACATGTGTAAGACTCAACAGGGTGGGAAGGGCACGTTTGCAGTAATGACTGATTGTATCTAACCTGAATATTAATATATGCATTCCACAGTTTCTTTTGTATGTATCCATTATACCATAATTTTAAAAACTGATGACAAGATCTGGTTTTCAAAACCTTTCTTTATTCTTTGTGGAATAAAGTTCATGGTACAAATATCGACAGAGTCGAAGGCTTCTGTGATGGGTCAAGTGAGATGGGGCCTGGGAAGTGACTGATATTGACCACAGGATGCAGCAACATGGGGATGACTGATGACCTTGACAGGAGCAGCATTGGTTCAGTGGTCCCCAAAGACCTCCTGACAGGGGAAGGTTTCACAGGAGAGGAACTGGAGCTGAGTGCAGAGGACACTGTGGAGCAGTTTTTCCACAGAGTGAAACAAGGAGATGCCTGGCAGCTGCGGAGGAAGGTGCAGTCAAAAAGGTTTGTTACAGAACTACTGTCTGACTCAGCAATCCCATTACTAGTATACATCCAGAGAAATATAAATCGTCCTACCATAGAGATGCATGTGAATGTTCACTGCAGCAGTATTCACAATAGCGAAGATGTGCAGTCAACCTAGAGGCCCATTAATGACAGAGTGGACAAAGAAAATGTGGTACATATACACCATGGAATACTATGCAGCCATTAAAAAGAACAAGATCATGTGTTTGCAGGAACATAGATGGAGCTGGAGGCCCTTATCTTTACCAAACTAACACAGGAACAGAAACAAGACTGGGCGCGGTGGCTCACGCCTGTAATCCCAGCACTTTGGGAGGCCGAAGCGGGCGGATCACCTGAGGTCGGGAGTTCGTGACCAGCCTGACCAACATGGAGAAACCCCGACTCTACTAAAAATACAAAAAAAATTAGCCAGACTTGGTGGCGCATGCCTGTGATCCCAGCTACTTACGAAGCTGAGGCAGGAGAATCGCTTGAACCCAGGAGGTGGAAGTTGTGGTGAGCTGAGATCATGCCATTGCACTCCAGCCTGGGCAACAAAAGTGAGACTCTGTCTCAAAAAGGAAAAAAAAAAAAAATCAAACACCACATGTTCTCACTCATAAGTGGGAGCTAAATGATGAGAACTTATGAATACAAAGAAGGAAACAACAGACACTTGGAAACAACAGCCTTCTTCAGGGTGGAGAGTGGTAGGAAGGAGAGGAGCAGAAAAAGTAATTATTGGGTACTAGGTTTAGGAAATGGGTGATGAAATAATCTGTACCATAAACTCCCATGACATGAATTTACCTGTATAACAAACCTGCACCTGTACCCCTGAACCTAAAATAAGAGTTAAAAAAAGGTTTTGCTTTCTGGTATGTAGGTGAAATAATTGTTTGCTGAAGAGATCCAGAGGCAAGCCAAACAGTGATGGTATAGGGGTGGGGGTACATTTGGGACAGTGCTCTTGATTGGTTGGGAGGGGCTGACCTATAAGAGACAGTCATGCAAAAGGGGCAGGCAGGAATGTGAACAGGGACTGACAATGTGTTATGTGCTGCCATTGCCTCTTCTGTTGTGTTTTGGTTTTTAACAATGAACTAGGAAAGCATATTATCAACTAAGAGTGAGGGTCAGGAAACAGGCGTTATATCTTCGAGGGGGAGAGAAAGGATAAGCAATTGTCCAGCAGTTGCCTCTTCTGTTCAGTAAGGACAGAATCTGACAGGGTGGAGCTGGAGGAGAAGAAGAGAGCCAATGAGGAGCCAGTTCTGTGATGAAACTTAGGCTTCCCAGGCTCAGTATCACCATGCAGCATCTGAACTCCATCCTTATCTATAACCCACCCTTCTTCTATACCTGGTAGAAAGCACCCCTTACACTCAGACACGCACAGGAAGGCACTTGCTAATTGGAGGGAAGACTCACTCACTGTGTCCCTGGGCTCCACTCCAAAGGTGGCCAGTGCAGCTCTCTCACCTCCAATATCTGACCTTTTATGTGTGGCTTCTTTCAGTTAATGTTTTCAAAGTTCATTCATGTTGCATCATGCATCAGTACTTCATTCCTCTTTAGGGCTCAATAATATTCCGTGTATGTTTATACTGCACTTTCTTTATCCATTCATTCGTTGATGGACATTAGGGTTGTTTCTACTTTTTGGTTATTGTGAATGGTGCTGCTGTGAACATTCACGTACGAGCAGTTGTTTGAATACCTATGATCAATTCTTTCGATGTATACCTAAGAGCAAAATTGCTGGTTCATATTTTAATCCTGTGTAACATTTTGAGGAAATGCCAAACTGTTTTCCAAACTGTCAGCCGTAGTTTACTTTCCCACCAGCAGTCAGTCTAATTTTACTCCACTGCCTGCCTCAGCACTACTGCCTAGAACATAAAGGGAAGAAGCAATAGCTGTTTTTCACCAAGAATTTATTAGATGCCTGGCACTGTGAGAAAGACGGTTTCCCACGTCGTGCAATTTCATGTTCACAACAGCCTTGGAGCTAAGGTTGGTATTATTAACATCCCCATTTGGGCCGGGCATGGTGGCTCAAGCCTGTAATCCCAGCACTTTGGGAGGCCGAGACGGGCGGATCACAAGGTCAGGAGATCGAGACCATCCTGGCTAACATGGTGAAACCCCGTCTCTACTAAAAAATACAAAAAAAAATAGCCGGGCGAAGTGGCGGGCGCCTGTAGTCCCAGCTACTCAGGAGGCTGAGGCAGGAGAATGGCGTAAACCCGGGAGGCGGAGCTTGCAGTGAGCTGAGATCCGGCCACTGCACTCCAGCCTGGGCGACAGAGCGAGACTCCGTCTCAAAAAAAAAAAAAAAAAAAAAACATCCCCATTTGGCAAATGGGAAACTGAGGCCCAGAAACCTGAGATTTCCTCTTCACGGCCCCACATGGGAAGTGAAAGCTCAAACCTAAGGTAGCTCTGGCCCCAAAGCCTGCACTGTTTTACTTTTTCAGTACAGTGTGCTGACCCTGCAGGCAGGGGTTTGACAAGTGTTTAGTGAGTCTGGAATTCGCATAAAGCCTCACAAGCCCAGAGAAGCAGCTCTGTCTGGAGGTGCGTAAGATTCACCAGTAAGGCCCCATCACCCCCATCCTGTTGCCAGTGGTCAGGACATACTTGGCCAAATTCCCATATGTGACTAAGGCTCTATTTCTTCTTCAAGATCCAGTTTAGTGCTACCTGCCCCGTCCACTTCTGACCACCCAACCAGATGAATCGGGTCCCAGTCCCTCTCTCCTTTGAAGCCTTTGCATTTCTCATTAAGCACTTGTATTGCTGCTGTTTCTTGCTTACTTAATAATTAACTTGCCATAGTTAGTTAGACTAGACATTAACAGTTTAACTACTCTGATAAACTATTTTATGTGTCTTTCTATTGCTCACAGGAACCTGATTATAATAGCTCATTGCATTGTTGGAGTCGCTGTTATTCCCAGAGCTGTGGGGTTTGAGAGCAGCGTGTCAGTGCCACCCCATGCTGCATCCAGGAAGATCTCTCCTCCACTGGATCAGCCCAGCTGGAAAGCAGCCAGTGAGACGGAAGATGGACAATTCAGCGGCAGTACATTCTGGAAGTCTCAGGGGGAAGAGAAAAATCGACTTAACTATGTTAAACCTACATTTAATGTAGGTTCCTGGAAAGGACATCATCTCCCCCGATCTCTCATCAATAACCCAACATCAGATCAGTGCCCTGGACTTATCGTTGGAAGGGGAATGAAAGTAGACAGATAGGTCTTCCTTGGTTAGATGTCCCGAAATCCGAGGGCGATGGTCCTAGCTCTTCAGAGAGGACACCTTCTTTAACCTAACCTTTTAACAAGTTCTCTACAGGAGAAGATACCAGGTCCCAACACTTCAAGTAGCTTTATAGACATAGGTAATCGAAGGACTAATTATGAAGGTGTAGATGGGTAGAGGGGAGCAACAAGGATGGCACAGGAACCCATAGTCTGAGGAGGAGGGAGAGTCATTGGAACCTGAAAGGACCTGGGCAGAGCAGGCTGTCCTGAGAGCTGGCCTAGGGCCAAGGCACAATCAATACCAAGCCTGCCTTATGCTCTCTTCCCTCCACTCCTCAACTTGCTGCTGGCTTTCAGAAAAGTTAAAAACTTGCCTTTTCTATCCTTTTGCCATTGTTGCCATGTTATAAGGTGGGGAGCAATATTGTATCCAACTTTCTAGATATCGAAGTGGAAATCAGGTGTATATAGCCAGTATATTTGTACCTATTAGTATTCTTATTGGTAATGCTTTCTAGATGTTATCTAACTGTAGCTTTGCATTTTCTATTTGATTCAAAAGACATGTAAGAGATAACTTTTTCATAATTCCATGTTGGATTTATTGTCATTACTTATTAAGTTATAATTTTAATGTATTGTGATTAGATAGAGACTGTACTGTGTTCTATTTGTGTTTTAAGGATACATACAGGTTTTCTTTGTGGCTAAATATAAGTAATCCATGGGTGTTTTAAAGAAGGTAGAGTTTCCAAATAGACTATGACATTGCAGTCACTGTCAGATTCCACCCAACATTTCAGTCAGCCACAGAACATATAAATGACAGCAGTCCCATGAGATTATAATAGTATATTTTTCCTACACCTTTTCTTTACGTAGATATTTTAGATACACAAATACCACTGTGTTAAAGTTACCTACAGTATTCAGTAGAATACCATGCTGTACAGGTTTGTAGCCTAGGAGCAACCTGTACCTGATAGCCTAGACGTGTAGTCGGCTGCGCCATCTAGGTTTGAGTAAGCATACGCTATGAAGTTCACACAAAATGAAATCACCTAATGATGCATTTCTTAATATACATCTATTAAATCATTTTATTAATTACATTAATTATATTCTTCCTGAATATTGATTTTCTTAATCTGTTGAGAACTTCAAAGAGTATATTTTAAGTTAATTGAATGTATCTTTTGTTAATTGAATGGTTATATGCGTGTGTATACACACACACACACACACATATATATATATATATTTTTTTTTTTTTTTTTTTGAGAAGGAATCTGTTACCCAGGTTGGAGGCAGTAGCACGATCTTGGCTTACTGCAACCTCTGCCTCCTGGGTTCAAACGATTCTCCTGCCTCAGCCTCCCAAGTATCTCGGACCACAGGTGTGCACCACCACACCCGGCTAATTCTTGTACTTTTAGTAGAGATGGGGTTTCACCACATTGGCCAGGATGGTCTCAAACTCCTGCCCTCAAGCGGTCCACCTGCCTTGGCTTCCCAAAGTGCTGGGATTACAGGCACAAGCCACCGCACCCAGCCTGGTTATATAGATTTTTATTTTATGTCTGGCACATAAATATTAATGGCATGAATATTAATGACACTTTTTTCACTGTGAATCGTACCATAAATCATATAAAGGAACTTTTGTTTTACATTTTGAATATGTTTTGCCTTTGTTTCTACTTCATCCAATACAGTTTTTTAAATGTGGATTTGCACCATTGCTCTTTGTCTATCCTTTTACTTTTGGCTTTTCTCAGTCACTTTGCTCAAGTGTAAATAGCAGCTACTTGAATTTAACTTTTTTTCCCTCACCCAATTTGAAGGTCTTTTTTTGAAGTGAGTTCTACTTAAGTTCATTGTTGTAACAAATACGTTTGGTTTAAATTTTTTCATTTTCCTTTTTTTTTTCCTCCTCTGGTAAACGTATTAAGTTAATGTTTGTTTAACTAAATTCCATTTCAAATGGTGAGGAGGAGTAAAAAACACCTAACATAAAGTTTGCCATCTTAAGCATTCTTAAGTGTACAGGTCAGTAACATTAAATATATTCACATTGTTGTGAGACAGATCTCCAGAACATTTTAATATTGCAAACCTGAAACTCTATATCCGTTGAATAACAACTTCCCTCGTCCTCCTCCCCCAGCTTCTGGTAACCACCATTCTACTTTCTGTCTCTGTGAATTTGTCGATACCAAGTTTGGAAGATAAGAAATATCTTTTAATTCCTGATTTTGTGTTATTAGTGAAATAAAATATCTACCCTTTAGTGACTGACTTATTTCACTTAGCATAAGATCCTTAAGATTCATCCATGTTGCAGCATGTGACAGAATTTCCTCCCTTTTTAAGTCAGGATAATTTTCCATGGGTTGTGTGTGCCACATTTATTTATCCATTCCTCAGTGGATGGGCATCTGTGTTGCTTCCACCTTTTGCCTATTGTGAGTTGTGCTGCTGTGAACATGGGTATGCTAATAGCTTTCTGAGTCCCTGCTTACTGTGCTTTTGAAGACATACTCAGAAGAGGGATTGCTGAATCAAATGGTGGTTCTAATTTTCACTTTTGGAGGAACCTCAATACTGATTTCCAGAGCAATTGTGCCATTTTACAATGACACCAACAGCGCACATGTGACTCATTTTCTCCACATCCTCACCAACACCTGTTATTTTCTTTTTTTTTTTTTTTTTGTAATAGCCGTCCTAGTGGGTGTGAGGTGATATTTAATTGTTGTTCTGATTTGCATTGCTCTGATGATTAGTGATACAGAGCATCTTTTCACATGCTTGTTGGCCATTTGTATATCAACTCTGGAGAAATGTCTATTCAATTTCTTTGCCCATTTTTGGTCAGCTTATTGATTTTGTTGTCTTTGTAGAATTCTGAGAGTTATTTGTGTATTGTGTATATCAGAATCATGATCTGCAAATATTTTCTGCCATCCTATAGGTTATCTTTTACTCTGTTGATTGTGTCCCCTGATGCACAAGTTAAGACTGGTGTGGTCCTATTTGTCTATTTTTGCCTTTGTTGCCTGTGCTTTTGGTGTCATATCCAAGAAAGCATTGCCACATTCAATGTCACAAAGCCCTTCCTCTATGTTTTCTTCTAAGACTTTTTATAGTCTGTAGTCCTAGCCACTCAGGAGGCTGATACAGGAGAATCACTTGAACCCAGGAGGCAGAGGTTGCAGTGAGCCAAGATCATGCCACTGCACTCCAGCCTGGACAACACAGCAAGACTGTCTCAAAAAATGAAAATGATTTGACCATATATATGAGAGTTTATTTCTGGGCACTTTAGCATATTTCATTGGTCTATTCATCTGTCTTTATGCTACTATCACACTGTCTTGATTATTGCACCTTTGGTAATATGTTTGGGTTTTGGTTGTTGTTGGTTATTTTGGTTTGTTTGTTTTTTGTAGAGATGGGGTCTCACTATGTTTCCCGGGCTGATATCAAACTTCTGGGCTCAAGTGATCCTCCAGTCTTGGTCTCCAGAAGTCCTGAGATTACAGATCTGAGATGCTGTGCCCAGCTAGTAATATGTTTTAAAATCAGGAAGTGTGAGTCCTCCAGCATTGTTGTTTTCTTTCAAAATTGTTTTGGGTGTTCAGGATATCTTATGATTTTTACTGATTTCTTGCCATTTCCAATCTTTTTTGCTTCTTCTTTTTTTTTTTTTTGGAAGTGCTGAAATTACAGGTGTGAGCCACCGTGCCCAACCCCTTTGCCCATTTTTACAAATGGAATTATTTGATTTTTGCTTTTTTAATTTTTACATTTCCTTACAGATTCTGAACATTAGATCTTTGTTGGATGCATAATTTCCTAATATTTTCTCTCATTCTGTGAGTTGTCTCTTGATTGATAATTTATTTTACTGTACAGAAGCTCTTTAGTTTAATTAGGTACCAATCATCAATTTTTTTATTTTATTATAATTGCTGTTCAGGACTTAGCCATAAATTATTTTCCAAAGCCAATATTGAGAAGGGTAATTCCTAGGTTTTCTTCTAGGATTTTTATAGTTTGAGGTCCTCCATTTAAATCTCTAATGTATCTTGATTTTTAAAAATATAGTGAGAGGTAAGGGTCCAGTTTCTTCTATATATGGCTAGCCAGTTATCCCAGCACCATTTATTGAATACAGAGTTGTTTCCTCATTGCTTATTCTTGCCAATTTTTTGAAGGTCAGATGGTTGTAGGTGTGCAGGTTTATTTCTGAGTTCTCTATTCTGTTCCATTGGTCTATTGGTCTGTTTTTGTACCAGTACCGTGCTGTTTTGGTTTCTGTAGCCTTATAGTATAGTTTGAAGCTGGGTAATGTGATGCCTTTGGCTTTGTTCTTTTTGCTTAGGATTGCTTTGACTATTTCAGTTCTTGTTTGGTTCCAAATGAATTTTAGAATACATGTTTCCAATTCTGTGAAAAATGCTATTGCTATTTTGATAGGGATAGCACTGAATCTGTAAATTGCTTTGGGAAGTATGGCCATTTTAACAATAATATTGATTCTTCTCATCCACAAGCATGGAATTTTTTCCATTTATTTGTCATCTCTGATTTCATTCAGCAATGTTTTATAGTTCTCCTTATAGAGATCTTTCACCTCCTTGATTAGGTATTTCATTTTTTGCGGTTATTGTAAATGGGATTGTGTTCTTCATTTGGTTCTCAGCTAGAACGTTATTGATGTAGAGAAATGCTACTGATTTTGTATCCTGAAACTTTACTGAATTTGTTCATCAGTTCCTGGAGGTTTTTGGTGTCGTCTTTAAGGTATTCTGTGTAACTCATATCATCAGCAAAGAGAGATAGTTTGACATCTTGTTTTCCTATTTGGATGCCCTTCACTTCTTTCTCTTCCATAATTGCTCTGGCTCAGACTTTCAGTACTAGAAGTGGTGAGAATGGGCATCCTTGTCTTATTCCAGTTCTCAAGGGGAGTACTTCCAACTTTTGCCTATTCAGTATGATATTGGCTCTATGTTAGTCATAGATAGCTCTTATTATTTTGAGGTGTGTTCCTTCAATGCCTTGTCTGTTAAGGGTTTTTATCATGAAGGGGTGTTGGATTTCATGGAAAATGTTTTGCGCGTCTACTGAGATGATCATATGGTTTTTAAATTCTGTTTATGTGGTGAATCACATTTATGCATTTGCATATGTGGGATCAACCTTTCATCCCAGGAATAAACTATACTTGGTGGTGGTGAATGAACTTTTTTGATGTGCTTCAGGATTCAGTTTGCTAGTATTTTGTTGAGAATTTTTGTATCTATGTTCTTCAGTGATATTGGCCTGAAGTTTTCTTTTTTCATCGTGTCTCTGCCAAATTTTTATATCAAGATGATGCTAGCCTTGTATAAGGAGTTAGGGAAAAGCCCCTTCTCCTCGTTTTTTTAGGATAGTTTCAGTTGGATTTATATAAGTTCTTTGTATGTCTGGTAGAATTCAGCTGTGACTCTAACTCATCTAGGGCTTTTTTTAGTTGGCAGTTTGTTTTTTTTTTAAAATTACTGATTCAATTCCTTGGTCTGTTATTGTTATTGGTCTGTTCAAGTTTTCACTTTCTTCCTGGTTCAATCTTGGTAGGTTGTGTGTTTCCAGAAATTTAACTATTTTCTCTGAATGTTCTTATATGTG
The DNA here is from genome assembly GCF_003255815.1 of Theropithecus gelada. Taxonomy (NCBI): domain Eukaryota; kingdom Metazoa; phylum Chordata; class Mammalia; order Primates; family Cercopithecidae; genus Theropithecus; species Theropithecus gelada. Next base: position 94,368,596 of record NC_037681.1, read on the forward strand.
TGCATAGAGGTGTTTGTAATAGTCTTTGAGGATCTTTTGTATTTTTGTGGGACCTGTTGTAATGTCATCTTTGTCATTTCTGAGTGGGCTTATTTGTATTTTCTACTTTTTTTCTTTGTTAATCTAGCTAGTGATCTATCAGTCTTGCTTATTCTTTCAAAAAAGCAACTCTTCATTTCATTGATCTTTTGATAGAGACTTTTGGGTCTCAATTTAATTGAGCTTGTCTCTGATTTTAGCTATTTCTTTTTTTTTTTTTTTTTTTTTTTTGAGACAGAGTCTCGGTCTGCCGCCCAGGCTAGATAGAGTGCAGTGGCGTGATCTCGGCTCACTGCAAGCTCCGCCTCCCGGTTTCACGCCATTCTCCTGCCTCAGCCTCCTGAGTAGCTGGGACTACAGGCGCCCGCCACCTCGCCCGGCTAGTTTTTTTGTATTTTTTAGTAGAGACGGGGTTTCACCGTGTCAGCCAGGATGGTCTCGATCTCCTGACCTCGTGATCCGCCCGTCTCGGCCTCCCAAAGTGCTGGGATTACAGGCTTGAGCCACCGCGCCCGGCCAGATTTTAGCTATTTCTTTTCTTCTACTAGCTTTGAAGTTGAATTGCTGTTGTTTTTTTTTTTTTTAAATCTAGTTCCTCTAAGGTGCAGTGTTAGATGGTTAATTTGAGATCTTTCTAACCTCTTGATGAAGGCAGTTAGCACTATAAACTTTCCTCTTAACACCACTTTAGCTGTAGCCCAAGAGTTTTGGTAATTTGTGTCTCTATTTTCATTAATTTCAAATAATTTTAAATTTCTGCCTTAATTTCATTGCTCACCCAAGAGTGATTCAGAAGCAAGTGCTTTAATTTCCATGTTTTTGTGTTATTTTGAGAGATCACCTTGGTATTGAATTCTGTTTTTATTGCACTGTGGTCCAACAGTATACTTGATATGGTTCTTTTTTTTTAATTTATTGAGAGCTTTACAGGCAAGCATGTGGTGCATCTTATAATATATTCTGCGTGTGGATGAGAAGATTATATATTCTGTGGTTGTTGGGTGGAGTATTCTGTAGATATTTACTAGCTCCAATTGGTTAAGTGTCCAGTTTAAGGCCAGAATTTCACTGTTAGTTTTCCACCATGTGGGTGCCTCCTAGGGAAACACAGAGCTGTGCCACTAACAGAATTCAGACAGAGGTGGGTCCACTATGCTTGGAGCTCCAGATGGTGTGTCCCACACAGCTAGAGGAGCAGGAGTGGGTGGAGTGACCTGCTTTACCATCTGAGTGCTTCCCAGGGGAAGACAGGGCTCTGCCCACCTAAAGAGTTGAGGCAAAAATGGGTCTGCTATGTAGAAAGCCCCACCAAGTATGCACCTCCCAGCTATGAGCAGCAGGAGTAGCTGGAGCCACTCACTCCACCATCTGGATGCTTCCTAGGAGAACATGGGGCTGCACCCATCCGCAGAGTTTAGACAGAAGTGGGGTCACTGTGCTAGAAGCTGGCATCAAGCATTGTCTTGTGAGGGGGAATTGAGCAATTTTATCACCCCCAGGCACCACAACTGCAGCCTGTATTAGGGGTATGGCAGATGTCACCAGGCTGCTCTGGGGTCCAACGCCTATGGAGGTCCCTTGTGGACTTGAGTGTTGCCTCCGTAAATTCTCTGGACAGCTCTCTGTGTCAGTCTATATTCCTGGGGTTCAGGAGGAATCTCCCATCCCAGGATTGCACAGGTCCCGCAGGAAGTGTAAATCCCCCAGGGGCTCTCACTCACTATGGAAACCATTTAGTTGCCCATGGTAATGTGGTTGAATTATCTGTAACTGCCTTATACATGTTTATAAGTTGCTGTTTGAATCCGCTTCCCAGGACATGACTGGTAATTGTGTGTGGTTTGTATTAATTTTGTTCCTTGGAGCTTGGGGAGGCCAGAGAGGGAGTAGGTGATTCTAGGACTCTGTACAACCTCCTGAAGTGACATTCTTCTCTGCGATTGTTTTAAAACTCACAAATTGATGCTGCTTCACCACTTGCAGGGTAAGGGAAATATCTAGTTCTATGGGACGTGCCCTTGAGGTTTTGCTTTTGTACTTTAAGGTGGCTGTTGGCTGCTTTGGTGACTTGCCTTGTGTACAGTAATATTGCTGGGCCTGATTTTTTTTTCTAGCAAATCTTTATAATGTAGCTAAGATATTTAGATCTAAGAGATAATTTTCCAGACATTTTTCTGATTTCTTTCTGGCTAGAAGGGGTATATGATTAATCTTCATTCAAGCTAGGGCAGAAATGCTTTTTTCTTTTTTAAACAGGGTTGCATGTCTCTAGTTGAGAAGTTTATCTCTTTCTCCTGGGCCACATATTACCTCAGTCACCTTTTCTGTCAACAGTGGGCTATCAGTAGGGTATTTTGAATGTAATGACTTACCTTTCACCCCCTGTAGGTATGATCCTTTGTGGAGAAAGAGCTGTGTATTAGCTCTAAATTTGTGATATGAATTGAGCCCCTTCTCCGGATTCTGAAGATTCTTTTCATGTTTTGTTTGTTTGTATATTTCAGTTACGGAAGAGGAGATTCACTATGCCTGTCTATTTCCTAAAATCCATCATCTGTTTTCTCAGTGTTTCTCTCTCTCCTATTTACTCAGCTTCTCTGTTTCTAATGGCTGCTTCCTCTTCACTGGAACCATGCTTTAGTTGTTCCTCACATGGACTGGGGAGGACAAGTGTGACAGGATGGCTTCTGTTGATGTTTCTGCCGCCTTACATCTTTCTATTGCCAAATATTTAATCTTTTATTAAGTATAAAGGTAAAAGGATAGTTAAATATAAAGAATTCAGATAACATAGAAAGTAAAAAGGCCTTGAAGTTCATCCACAATTCTCCCCATCCTGAAACAGTCCTGATTAACTTTTTTATATATAATCTTCCAGTTTTATATGTTATGATTCACATACCTTTATTTAAAAAAATGGAATTATACCAAGTGATTTGAAACTCTTATTTCCAACTTTTGTTTTGAAACTGTTCATTTAATATATCATAATAGACATCTTTCTGTGTTAAATACAGGTTTATGTAGTCCTGTGTCCAAGCACATGTTTCAGCAAAGACTCCTTCCCCCTTGATAACAAATGTTTCAGTTGCTGAGGGGGCATAAGAGCCAAGCACAAAAAAAACAGCCCAGCCTCCAGATCCCAAGGAAGGTGCATGCTCAGAGCACTGTCCTTCCACCCAGTCCTCTCACCTGCCACAAGAGCCTTGAGTGTCCAAGCTTCAGCTCTCAGCTGCTCACTAGCATCCAGGAGATAGTGTCCAGGGCCTGCCCACCTCTGGAAAGCAGGCTTGCTGCCCCCTCATTGGTTGGCTCCTGAATTTTTGATAATCATAAACCCTAGGGTCAAGGAGCTAGGTTGTAACACAGTAGGGAGTGCGTTCCCGAGTGCATTGCCCTATGTGGTCACAGGGAATGAGCCTGGAGCAGAGGAGCCCAGCAGGCTGAGGATCTGCAGTGTGCTGGGCCTGGGCTTGGCACGAAGGCACCAGATGTCGGAGGTGTGGCTGCCACCCAGGAGGACACACCTGATGGGGCTCTGGGAACAGGACGATGGTGGAGACGTCACATCCAGAATAACTTTGTTAGAAGACTGAACTTGACAGTCAGGAGTTTTACATTGCAGGTATCAAAAAGCCACCTAAAATTGCCTTAATAGAGGTGATCTAATGGCTCAGGAAACCACCAACTCTACGAAGACAGGATAACCTGAAAGTGGGTTTGACCTGGTGTTTTTCCGCCATTCTGTGCACGGCATCAGCTTCCTCCCAAGACTGGCACTGCATAGGACATCGGGTGTTTGCCAGCCCAGTTGAAGCTGTCTGCTTCCTTGCTCACCACCAGCAGAAAGGTGAGGGCTATGCCCTGCATTCCAGGTGACAGAGCAGGTTTACATGGGGACTCAGTCACACTTTCTGGGGACTGTACATTTCACAGAAGGAGCCAGGTTATACTAAAGGAGTCCTGGCCCAAGGATACCAGCACCCCATAGAGATGGAGAACCCCAGGGAGCTCAAGGACTGAGGGGCTGAGTAACAATGAGCACTGCCCACAGAGGGGTGCCCTGCAGTCAGGAGGGGGTGGGAAACGGGTGCGGATCGGCAGCCGGCAGAGGCCCATCCAGGTGAGCACAGGTGGAGCTGATGGTGGATGGAGACGAAGAGTGTGCTGGTTGGGAGGGGAAGACGGTGGCCTGTAGCTGGTCTGGGAATTCCCAAGCTGAGCAAAGGGTTTGCCAAGGCCTGTGGTTGGGCTTGTTAACAAAAACACCAAACTCTTAAAAAATGATCTGTAAGAGGTATCTTCTGAGCCAATGAGTGACCACAGTCTGGGGAATCTCAAGAGGTCCTGAAAACGTGTGCTGGGGCAGTCGTTTTCTACATTCGAGGGGACAGGAATTGGAGTAACTTCATAAATCCATCCATGGAAGGTATACATTGACTCGGCCTAACAAGGTGGGATATCTTGAAGTCAGGGCATTATAGGTCATAGGTGGATTCAAAGATTTTCCTATTGGCATTTGGTTGAGAGTTCAGCTTTGTCTAAAGACATGAAGTTGGTACAAAGGAATGCTTCAGTTCAGAGAGAGCGTCTGCCTCTGCCATGTGATGCCGTCCCAGAGCCAGGAAGGAAAGTCAACCACAGCATCCTGGGTCAATTTAAAACCCACTGAAGGAGACTCTGTGGTTTCTAGGGTGTGTGTTAATTCTTGCTTTGCATGGCCTCAGGTCTTGTTCATAATCTGTACCTGATTGTCAGAATCCATTCTGAATAATCTCACGATGCCTATTTTATACTCCAAAGGTGCAGGGCTCTCATGAGGCTTCTCTCACCTCCCCTTCCATCATGGCCAGGAATTCATTTTTTCAGTTTTCCCTGGGGTCCCCTTGACTAAGAGGGAGCCTGTTCCATTGGTTGGGGTCTCAGGATTGCAGGCCTTAGGGCAGCCTCACAGCACAGTGCAGGGGAGTTGGCTGGATTTTCCTGAACCCTAAACCCCATGGCTCATGGGGTAAGGGAGCTGTGGGCTACCCGGCTTCTGCTGAGATTCCTTTCCCTAGGTGCAGGTGCAGGTTCGGCCTTGGCCCTTTCTGTTCTTTTCAGAAGCCCACACAGTGGAGGACAGGACGGTTTGGGGTCAGGGACAGAGGCTCCTGTCACTGAGACTGTCCTCAGTGGGACAGAGGGAAGAGACTATTGTTGCAGTTCGTCTGCCTCTCTGCAGCACTGATGTGTAGGCCCAGCAATTCAAGTCCATTCCTGGCAGCCAGCCTTGAACACAGAACTGATCAGCCACACAGAAAACCTGAAACAAAGCCTCTAAAGTGCAGCCTCTCAAAAATGCTCACCAGAGTTTTCTTAATCAGACTTAGTGTAGCCAGTGAGCTTCTGTTACCTCCTGTGACGTGGGTGCTATTTCTCCCACTAAAAGCCCAAACCTCTGCCTCAGGAGACAGGGCTCAGCTGCAGCCTCCTCAACTAAATGTGAAGGGCTACTTCCTGGGCAGCTCAGAGGCTCCTTAAATTCCCAATGGTGTGCAAATCTGTGGGCTCACTTTCTACATCAGATCTTCAAAGGTCTCTGTGATTCCAAAAGCTTGGGAACTGTTAAAATTTGATCATTTCTGAAATGTCCTCCAGTTTAAAAGTCCTCAGTTCCAGTTCATTTTCAATTCCTGAATAAAGGGATGAGTCCTGGAGCTTCTGGAAGCTGGCCTGGAACTGAGCACTTGCTGCAGACAATGCCCGAAGCGCAAACCCAAAGGCGTGTGGATTTAGGCTGCAGGTGAAAGCTTCATATTCAGGTCTTACTTTGTGACAGTGAGACGTGACCAGGGAAGCCTACATGAGGGGTGGGGGCCAACCAGCAGCCCAGCCTGGGGAGCTGCCTTAACCACATCTCACTTTACTTCCTCAGAGCTAAATTTTTCTTGAAGGGAACTGCAGATTTATGCAAAATACTAAGCAAGCTGAGTGGCTGTTTTATTTTATTTTAAGCAGTAAGGAAAAACAGAAATTTTCACACCAAAGACCCTGTGTTAGTCTCAGAGGAACTGGTGTCGAGACTGAGGAATCACGGAACACCGCTCTCGGAAACTGTTAGGGCAACTGAAAAAAAGAAAAAAAAGAGTAAAGACAATGAAGAGGCTTAATTCTCCCTGTTAAAAAAAAGGGAAGCAGTGTCCTCTCTCCCTTAGAGCATTTTCTTTGGAAAACTTACTGTAAATCTTCCTCTGCCCCTTTGAGGGGCATGCAAAGCTTTCTGACAGCTAAATAAGCCTCTTGCCAGCTTTGCAACCCAGGACTGTGTTCCTGAAGGACCTGAGAGTCCATCTTTGAAACATCATCATCAGAGCAGCCAGGGCCCTATCGGCCAGTCTCTGTGGGACGGTGGGGGCCTAACATCTGCTGTGAGTGGTAAATCTACCTCCTGTCATGAAGGCAAGAGTTTATTTTCCTTTGTAACAAGGTAATTAGCAAACGCAGGTGGTCAGGTAAATTGAGGTTGAATCTCCGATGAAACGGGTGTGGCCAAAGGTGCTGTGCAGTCCACTGATCTGAGGACTAGGCATTACTCTTCTTGAGAAGGTGTGCAGTGAGCAACGGGTTGGACCCACTGGCTAGACTGGCAATGAGATTTCTTTCTGTCTTTGCAGCATCTTAGCGGGTCATTGCCTGTGATGCGCATCTCACTCTGAGTTCACGCCTCTTCAATGATGAAAGTGTTTTCTTCCTCTTCTATCTTTGCAGAGATAGGCTTGCTGGGATAGATTGTTTGTAATTCTATTTCCCTACCACCACAGGACGAACTTTGGGGGTCAGGCAGCTGGGAAGGAACCCATGCCTAGGCCTTTCACACTCTACATCCATCAGTAGCAGAACTTAAGAGTCTTCCTGGGACTCCATACTTCCTGGAAAGAGGAATTCATTCTTTTCATTGCTGACATTCCTGGGTGTGTGTGTGTGGCAGTTATACTTTCCCCATCCCATTCTGTACCTCCTTCCACTCCGGGGACCCCAAGAGGCCTGGCTCCGCTTGCCCAGTGCACCTCCGAAGAAGGGAGACTGGGAGATGAGGATCCTGCCAGGGGGCCAGGTGTTGGACAAGGTGAATGTCAGTGTGGAGGAGAAAGACAGAGGCCTCCCAAGAACCTGATGGGGTCGGGGATGAGGTGAGGGTGCTCAGAAAAGTGCTGAGGCAGGCTCCAGGCTGGGGCCACGGACCGGCCTCAGCAGCTGGGGGCTGACTTCTTGGGGTTGCGTTCTGCCTCCCCCTCCCACACACGGCTCTTTGCCCTCTAGAGGCCAAGGGGCAATGGCAGGTTCACAGTGGCACTGCAAGGTTAGGGTTGTTGGGGGTTCTTAGGGAGCAGGGGCACCAGTCCTGCTGTGGCCCTGGCTGCCCCCACCTTGCCCAGGCTCCATGTGCACCCTCAGAGTCCCCCTGGCACAACCTTTCTTCTTCCCACGAGGAACACCCCCACTTCCACTTGGGCCTCTGCCAGGAAGGGTGGGAGCTCTGCCAAGGTGTCCCTCTGAGTGACCACCCTCAGCTGGAGCCACCAGCCAGGCCTCTGCACAGGAGCTGCCCCTGGGCCTTGTGTGTAAAATGGGGGTAATAACAGTATCTGCCTCATAAGGTTGCTGCAAGAATTAAATGAGTTCATACAAGTGAAAGACACTTAGAACCAGGATCCAGAGGCTTGCAAGGGGTGAGCTGGAGTAGCCATGGTAAGTATGGAGAGGGAGGTGAACTGATGGATATAAAATCGCCAAGGCAAAAATTTTAAAAACAAAAACAATAACCAGCTGGGCTCGGTGGCTCATGCCTGTAATTCCAGTGCTTTGGGAGGCACAGCAGAAGCATCACTTGAGTCCAGGAGTTGGAGATCAATCTGGGCAACACTGTGAGACCACATCTCTAAAAAAAAAATAATAATCACTAAGGCAAGAACCTAGTACACTGTAGGCATTCCCTAAGTGTTTACAATTTTTATGCCAATTATATAACAATAAAATATATTTGAATAGAAACAGAACTCTAAAAGGCAATAACAAGTAATAGTAACTGATTATCTTTTAAAATACTATAAGGTAGGACTACAACTGGTTTCTTTTTTTTTTTTTTGAGACGGAGTCTCGCTCAGCTGCCCAGGCTGGAGTGCAATGGAGCGATCTCAGCTCACTGCAACCTCTGCCTCCCGGGTTCAAGTGATTCTCCTCTCTCAGCCTCCCGAATAGCTGGGATTACAGGCACCTGCCACCATGCCTAGCTAATTTTTAAATTTTAGTACAGATGGGTTTTCACCATGTTGGCCAGGCTGGTCTTGAACTCCTGACCTCAGGGAATCCGCCTGCCTCAACCTCCCAAATTGCTAGGATTTCAGGTATGAGCCACCGTGCCTGGCCTTTTTTTTTTTCTTTTTTATACCATTCTGTGATTTAAACTTTTCGATAATGCACATATATTAGTTTTATAATCAGGGAAGAAAAATCAATGTTTTCTTTAATGCTGAGTTTTGTTAATATTTCTGATATTTCACAAAACATCTTTTGTTGACATTCTACAAATGATACCATCCAATAATGTCCCAATACTTTCTTCTTGTGAAGAGAGTTTATATATCTGTAAAAATGAAAGACAAATTATGACTTGCTGATATCATCATTCACTACTAATTGTCATTATACAAACATGTGTAAGTGAAATTATTCCTCATTCAATTATTGGGTTCATAGTATAACAAACAACAAATGTGATTAAAATATTCCAAGTAGATGGCAATTCATTACTTGTATTCCCTTTAAATTGCTGCTATGGGGGTAACTCTCAAGAACATAAAAACCAAATTTCTATCCATTTAAAAGCACATATCTAGATATTAACTTCATACTAAATTTATTTTACATTTTAAATATACTATGTAAGTTTGATATTGAAAGGTATTCTCTTTCTTAATGTGGAGAATGGTTGTATCAGCTGAGTTTGTAATTATATTTTACATAAACCCACACCTCCCAGTTCTTTGTATCTAAAATTATTTTTTAGTAATTTAAAAAATTAGATTAACTTTCTCAAAAGTTCAAAAAACAAGGAGCCCTGGTGATCAATAAGCAAACAGTATCAGCATTATTGCTCATCTGTCACACTCTTTCTAAAAATATGGACTGGCAAACAAACCTTTTGGACTTCCGTAATATTTGTTATCTCAGGAAGACTTTTCAGAGAAACCTGATGACCTTCCACTTGAGATATTAGGTATTCTTGATTTATTTGTTTTTCTCCCTCTTCAATGTAAACAATTAGAATTGAAGTGTCATTTGCTGAGATACCAAATTTTTTCAAAGCCTCTGAAATCTAAGAGAAAAAAAAATGAAAAAAAACAAAAACAAAAACAAAACAAGATAATTAACCATTGTTTCCTATGTCTGAAACATTTCCTGATCTGCCTTCTTCCTTGGTCAGGCTCTTCTTTTTCATGTCCTGAAAGTTCTCACTGCTTAGTCTTTCACTTTGATGATTCCTTTCCAACATCCATTGGTACTTCCTCGAAAGTACTCCCTGCTTCAAGTTATGCCTTGTTCCTATGGAATCAAGCCCAGCCTCTTGGTGCTGCACAAAAAAACACCTCCTCCCTCTGGTGCCAAGTGGCTCTCCAGCCAGGCGCTTCTGCCACCTGGCCAGTCTGGCCTGCCTGGGGGTCCAGTCACATTTCATGCCCTTCTGCCTGTGCTCAAGCTTTGTCCAATGCTCGCATGTCCCTTCTCCCCATGGCTTGGCTGCTGAACACATGCTTCAAGGTCCACATTTCTGATGCCACTCCCCACCACACCCTCCTCCCTCCAAAATGAATGGCTTCATTGCTGTACCCCTAGATTTGAATTCATTTTTCCATTATATCATTTATCTCAGGGCATTTTAACTTGTTTATCTGCCTCTCCTCGGGAACATATTTGCCTCTTCTGCCCCTAGAACTGCAAATGGAACAGGGAAAATTTCAACAGACGTTTACTGAATTCAAGAGTTTTCTGAATTATGTCTAATGATCTCAAGGAAACAATAATTAGTAAATTTTATTCCAAGTACTGGGAAACTCTATTACCATGCTGAGATAACTGCATTTTATAAACTTTACAATCATCTGTATTTTAACCTATGCCACAGGTTTCGTAACTTTTCTCTAGATGAAATTAGTACCTGGTTGTTGTTAATAGCAGCAGTAATACTAAAAATTCATCAGCAAAATTGCAGTCATTTTTTTCATGTGCTACATGTGTGATGTCTTTGGCTTGATAACTTTCATTGAAAAAGCATTACTGGCCGGGCGCGGTGGCTCAAGCCTGTAATCCCAGCACTTTGGGAGGCCGAGACGGGCGGATCACGATGTCAGGAGATCGAGACCATCCTGGCTAACACGGTGAAACCCCGTCTCTACTAAAAATACAAAAAAAAGAAATTAGCCGGGCGTGGTGGCAGGCGCCTGTAGTTCCAGCTACTCCGGAGGCTGAGGTGGGAGAATGGCATGAACCTGGAAAGCGGAGCTTGCAGTGAGCCGAGGTTGCGCCACTGTACTCCAGCCTGGGCGACAGAGCAAGACTCCGTCTCAAAAAAAAAAGGAAAAAGCGTTACTATAAGTATTTCAAACCACAAACTCTTCCTACATACTGGGTGTGTGAGTGAGGATGTGTTAAGGACTGTTATAGGTACCAGCAAGTTCCTGGTATATGAAAAAGACATGGATGCCACCCTCAAGGAGTTTACAGGAAGAGGGAAAGATATGCACGCTAGCACACAAAATATCCATGCCTAATGTTTTATCATTTAGATTTCTGTCAGTTTCTTAAGCAAAAATACTTGAGAGGTCTTCCTGATCCTATATGGTAAGAACAGATAAAATTAACCTCACTTAATTTAGCTAAATTTGTGTTTACTCATATGTAAACTGTCTTAGTAAGAGGCAGGGTAAACCTCAACTCTCTGTCCAGAGCTCTCTTCACTACTATTTTGGTTTATTACTAACCACTGGTTTGCAGGAATTTAGCCTCCAACCCTGAGGAACACATATCTTATTATGACAAGGTCAACAGAAATAGGAAAGTCTACATTACATTGTTATTTGGGGAAAGGTTGAAAATAATTTCAGTAGATAGAGTTCTTGTCTTCATTTTTCCCAGTTTGTAGAGGTGAACTGCTTTGTTTGCTGCCACAAGTATCTGAAATGGATCGACAATCTACCAAAGAGAGCAGAAAGAATTAATTACACATAGAGAATCTGCAGTGCTTGAAAACACATGGTAACTCATGGTTAACTCCACTGTCAAGCTGGTTTACTTCATCACAATTCTTATGGTCTGTATTTTCAAAACTATTATCCCAGCTAGGCGTGGTGGCTCACGCCTGTAATCCCAGCACTTTGGGAGGCCAAGGCGGGCGGGTCACCTGAGGTCAGGAGTTCAAGACCAGCCTGGCCAACACGGCGAAACTGTATCTCTACTAAAAATACAAAAATTAGGTGTGGTATCACGCACCTGTAATCCCAGCTACTCGGGAGGCTGAGGCAGGAGAATTGCTTGAACCAGGAGGTGGAGGCTGCAGTGAGCCGAGATTGCACCATTGCACTCCAGCCTGGGCAACAAGAGTGAAACTCTGTCTCAAAACAAAAACAAAAACAAAAACAAAAAAAAACCTATTATCCCAAGGGCCTGGGTAGTCAGAAAATCATAGAATTTTAAAGCTGCAAGGAACTTATGCAAATAGTAAAATTTTTTAAAATAACATTAATTGAGGGCTAATATTATGGGCATGATCATATTCCAAACATTTTACTTGTGTTATTTTCTTTAATCCTCAAAACTACCCTATGAAACTGATACTAGTAGTAGTAGTAGTAGTATGTAATTGATGAGGAAATTGAGGCAAAGAATGTCTGAGTTTGAATCCCATCTCTGCCACCTGTCACCTAGGGAACTTAGGCAAGTTCCTTAGCATTTTATTTGTTAGAGACACATGAAACAGTATTTACTACATAGGCTGTTGTGAAGATTAAGCGAGTTAGTATATGTAAAGCACTTGGAACAATACTAGGAATGCAGTAAGCACTATATAAAGGTTGGCTATGTCTTGTTCAAAGTCCTAAGTAGTAGGTCTGGGATTAATTCCCAGTAACATGATCCCACTGCCTGTGCTTTTTCTTTTTCTTTTTTTTTTTTTTTTGAGACAGAGTCTCGCTCCATCGCCCAGGCTGGAATGCAGTGGCTCAATCTCAGCTCACTGCAACCTCCGCCTCCCAGGTTCAAGTGATTCTTGTGCCTCAGCCTCCCGAGTAGCTGGGACTACCAGCACACACCACCATGCCCAGCTACTTTTTGTATTTTTAGTAGAGACAGGGTTTCACTACGTAGGCCACACTGGTCTCAAACTCCTGGCCTCAAGCAATCCACACCCCTTGGCCTCTGTGTGTGCTCTTAACCACTACGCTATGCCTCCTCTACAGACTGTCTTGTTAAGAACCCCCATTTTAAAGATAAGAAGCTGGAGATCCAGGCATTTCCCATGTTAGACCCAGACCACAACCTTTCCTCCTTCCTAGGGCAGGACCTGGCACTTCTGCCTCTATTCACTGTTACAGTCCAGGTTGGCTGCATCTGACTTGGACAAGAATTTTTTCCCTAACAGTGACAGAATTTTAGGCTACCCTATAACATCACAAATATTAACGTATACTTAAATGGCCTGTATGGTTCATTCATTGTTTTTTTGTTTGTTTGTTTTGTTTTGTTTTGAGACACAGTCTTGCTCTGTTGCCCAGGCTGGAGTGCAGTGGCGTGATCTCGGCTCACTGCAACCTCTGCCTCCCAGGCTCAAGCGATTATCCTGCCTCAGCCTCCCGAATACAGGTGCCCACCACCACGTTCAGCTAATTTTTGTATTTTTAGTAGAGACAGGGTTTCACCATATTGGCCAGACTGGTCTCAAACTTCTGACCTCGTGATCTGCCCACCTCGGCCTCCCAAAGTGCTGGGATTACAGGCGTGAGCCACCACGCCTGGCTTTTTTTTTTTTTTTTCTGAGACAGTTTCACTCTTGTCGCCCAGGCTGGAGTGCAATGGCGCAATCTTGACTCACCGTAACCTCCGCCGCCTGGGTTCAAATGATTCTCCTGCCTCAGCCTCCCGAGTAGCTGGGATTATAGGCACCCGCCACCACGTCCAGCTAATTTTTGTATTTTTAGTTGAGACAGGGTTTCACTATGTTGGCCAGGCTTGTCTTCAACTCCTGACCTCAGGTGATCCACCCACCTCGGCCTCCTAAAGTGCTGGGATTATGGGCATGAGCCACCGCACCCAGCCAGCTCATTCATTCTTACAATTTATATTTACCACTGTAGGATTTATCAGTGATCCATCGATGGTGCCTTCCATGGCCTTTCTTCTCAAGTCTCCCGCATTTTTTACATCTTTAAATAACAGAAGGGTTACCCTGCATTCAGGAAATAGGTCCAGCTGATGTGTTAACTGCATTTCACAGATAAGCAGGATTCTACTGCACACAAAATGAAAAGACCAAAAGATTTCGTTTGTTTAAAAGTTAACATTATAACTCATTTCTTAACAAATATTCAATAACTTTGATAACAACATGATAAAAAGTTTTAAACTAGAAAAATCCATCGCCAAAGCCCATTTGGCATCCTCATGAGATGTTGTCTTCCTAACCCTTCTGAGCTGTTTCTAGTTCCATTGCCATTCCCAGGGAAACACCAAAGGGCCCAGCTGGTTGCTGTTTGTTCAGATAAGGCAGGCTCAGATGCATGGTTGAAGGGCTGCTTCCCCAGCAGACAAGCAGGAGCAGAATGTCAGGAATTTTTTAAACCAGAGGTTATTTATGGTATTAATGAAGTCTTACTCTATCTTAGTCTTTTTAAATTCCTGATCTCATCATTTTATTTATATTTTAGGAAGGCCTAGACTAAATATTAAGGAAGAAAATAATTTTAAAGAATAAAGTAGGCCGGGCATGGTGGCTCATGCCTGTAATCCCAGCACTCTGGGAGGCCAAGAAGAGCAGATCACCTGAGGTCGGGAATTTGAGACCAGTCTGACCAACATGGAGAAACCCCATCTCTACTAAAAATACCAAAAAAATTAGCCAGGCATGGTGGCACATGCCTGTAATCACAGCTACTCAGGAGGCTGAGGCAGGAGAATCACTTGAACCTGGGAGGCGGAGGTTGCAGTGAGCCAAGATTGCACCATTGCACTCCAGCCTGGGCAACAAGAGTGAAACTCAGTCTCAAAAAAAAAAAAGAATAAAGTATCACACTTGACCCAAAGATATTAATTCCACACATGGAAATTAAGCAGAGAGGGTATTAAATAATCAATATTGCTCCTTTCTTGGACATAAGCTTAACAAGAAAAGGATAGGTTATTATATATAAAGACATAAAAGACAATTTGAATTAACTAGAAAGACATGACCATATCTTTGAATGGAAAAACTATGTATTGCAAAAATTTCTTTAAAACAAGTTCTATCAAATTATTAATAAGATATTTTGGTGGGGCAATTTGAGACTCATTTTATCCTTTTACCTGGCAGATTATATTTCTAGAACTCTTACTGATGGAAGTCATTAGGAATCCAAGAATTATATAAGATGTTCCTCTCATTATTTTAACAGTAAAAAGTTGAAAATAACCTATCTAGCTAATGATGGGATTGGTTGTGATTTAACAACCATTAACACATGTGGTCTTGACGTTGTGTAAAAATGGCAATAAATAACATTAAGTAAAAACATCTGAATGGAAAACAAAACACAAACTGGCCAAAATATGAGTTTTTTAAAAAGCTTTTAAACAAATATTAAAAAGAAAACACACCAGAAAGCTAACGTTATCTCTTACTTAGAATCAACTTGACTTTTTCTGCTACAAACAGGAAAAAAAATATTTGTGAACAATATCCTGGCCACAGTTCAATCATTACTCATGCTAAGAGGAAAAAAATGGATACACAAAGATATAATCAGTAGGATCCCAATATATAAAAAGATACACATATTTTTTAAAAACACATGAAGGAAACACTAAAATATGACCATCTTGGGTAGTGAGGTTATGAGGTGTTTTTATTGTCCTTTATACAGAAGAAAGTATTTTGTTATGTATGTTCTGAATTTTCTACAGTGAGCATACAACACATGAGTAGACATAATAAGAAAGGGAAAAAAAATGTGGTTTTTAACACTGGGGGTGGGGGAAAGAATCCTTAGAAAAACCTCAAAATAGTTTGTTCTTGTTTAGCACAATTCACTCAGTCCAGAAACTTGGAATCATCGTTGAGTACCCAACCTGTCACTCAAATCCTATATCTAATCCGTAAAGTCCTGAATTTTCACCTGCTAAATATACTTTTGATTCGTCCACTTCTCTCCCATAAGCTAGGTCACACCGCTCATCTACAGCAGTAGCCTCCTGAGTGGTTTCTCACAATTCCTGCCCTCCTATAATCCAGTCTTCACCCGCAGTTCTAGTGATCCTTTCAAAATGACCACCAGATCTTGCCATTCTGCTGCTCTTATGATAAACCCCCAACTTTGTGTCACGGTGTTCCATACTCTACGATCTGGTCCCTGCCTCCCTCTTCTGCTACCGCCGCAATGGCCTTCTCTAAGTTCAAGTCACCAAGCTTTCTCCCCGATTCTGCCCTATCGGACAGGTAGTTCCCTCTCTCCTTTCATCTCCGCCTGACGCACTCCTCCCTCCTTTCAACTCCATTTGGAATCATTTACTACAGCGCCCACAACTCCAGGACTTCGGCTCTTTTTAGTCTTGAGGACTAGCTCCTTTTTGGGCCCAATCACAACTTTAAAGAATCGTGCGCCTATCCGTTGCATGTCTCCTCACTAAACTGTATTTCTTGAGGGGACAGACTGACTATCATTCTCGTGCTGCATTCCCAGGGGCTGGCCTCGTTGGCGCTTGATAAATACCAGTTTAAGAACCCGCAGCCATAGTCCCAAGGACATTACTAAATCTGCCCGAACCCTCCCCTCCCGAGCCGCCCCGTAAGTGGGCAAAGAAAACTCACCATTCGGCCCCCAGCGCGTCTCGGAAAATCTCCCGCTCGGAAACAAAGCTCACAACTTCCGGAAGCGGTGGCCAATCCCTGTCTTCTTCGAGACGGTTTCCGGATAGGCCGGCTCGAGGTGGCCATGTTTTTCCGGGTGCCGGTAGGAGGAGTGCTTCCGCCCATCGTGCCGCCCATTCTTCCGCCCTCCCAGCCTGGGTCCCGTCAACGGACGCGAAGGAGAATAGGGGCTGTATATCACTTCCGGCGAAGGCAATGGAAGCATATATGGGCTGGCACCGGAAGTTGAGGTCCGGTTTTGAGTCTCGGCTTTGTCTTAATCTGTGTTGGGCGTTGCACCGGGCTTCCTCAGTTTCTTCCTGTACAAGGAAAAGTACTGACCAAAATGAGTTCTACATACATTTCCGCTGCTGGAGATTTCTTTTTTGTTGTTGTCGTTTGTTTGTTTTTTGAGACAGAGTCTCGCTTTGTTACTCAGGCTAGAGTGCAGTGGCGCAATCTCGGCTCACTGCTACCTCCGCTTCCGGGTTCAAGTCATTCTCCTGCCTCAGCCTCCCAAGCAGCTGGGACTACAGGCACGTACCACCACACCCGGCTAATTTTTTGTATTTTTAGTAGAGACGGGGTTTCACCGTGTTAGCCAGGATGGTCTCAATCACCTGATCTCGTGATCAGCCCGCGTTAGCCTCCCAAAGTTCTGGGATTACAGGCGTGAACCGCCACGCCCTGCTGAGATTTCTTCGTTCTTTTTCTGGGCCTTGTCTCCTGTGACACTTTGGACTTTGGACTTTTGAGTTTAATGCTGGAACAAGTTAAAACTTTGGGGGATGATTGGGAAGTCATGATTATGTTTTGCAATGTGAGAAGGACATGAGATTTGGGGGTCCAGGGATGGATTGATACAGTTTGAATGTATGTCCCTGCCAAATCTCATGTTGAATTGTGATCCCCAGTGTTGGAGGTGGGACCTGATGGGAGGTGTTTGGGTCATGTAGGTGGATCTCTTATGGCTTGGTGTCTTTGCAATAGTGAGTGAGTTCTAGGGAGACCTGGTTCTTTAGAAGTGTGTGGCACCCCCAAACGCACACTGTCTCTTGCTCCAGTTCTCACCGTGTGATGTGCCTGCTCGCCCTTCTCCTTCTGCCAAAAGTAAAAGCTCCCTGGGGCCTCCTTAGAAGCCAAACAGATACTGGTACTATGCTTCCTGTACAGCCTGCAGAACCATGAGCCAATTTAACCTGGTTTCTATATAAATTACTCGGTCTCAGATATTTCTTTGTAGCAATGCAAGAACAGCCTAATTGTGGGGGGCGGGGTGGGGGAAAAAGATGGGGAGGCATGACACACTGGGCTAAAACATGAAGGACATTCGGCCGGACGTGGTGGCTCACGCCTGTAATCTCAATACTTTGGGAGGCCGAGGTGGGCGGATCACCTCAGGTCGGGAGTTCGAGACCAGCTTGACTAACATGGAGAAACCCCGTCTCTACTAAAAAATAAAAAAATTAGCCAGGCATGGTGATGCGTACCTGTAATGCCAGCAACTCGAGAGACTGAGGAAGGAGAATCGCTTGAACCTTTGAGGTAGAGGTTGCCATGAGCCGAGATTGTGCCATTGCACTCCAGCCTGGACAACAAGAGTGAAACTCCCTCTAAAATATATATATATATATATATATATATATATATATAGTGTGTGTGTGTGTGTATATATGTATGTATATATATGAAGGACATTCTATTTCTAGGACAGACTGGAACAGGGCCCTGGCTGTTCTGGTTAGTCTCTCTTTATCACAGGATGCTACATTCCCAGCACATTCTACAGTTATCCTAGAGAACCACAAGTGAGAAAGGAGAAAGAACTAAGTTTGTCCAAGGCCACCTGAAGAACTATCCTGCAGTCTATGCCCTTAACCCAGATCATCCCCCTTAGCACAGCTAGTCCATTCCATATGCCCACCAACCTCCTAGTACCTGGAGGCGGAGGTTTGTCTTCTCAGATTGACTTAACACCTTGACAGACACAATGTCAGTGCAACATTGTTGAGCCATAGCCAGAATACATTTTACTAGGCCCAGGAGGACTACTCCACAAACAGGCTGATCGGGCCTGCCTGGAGCAGCAACCTAGTCCAGGATCCAGCGATCCAGGTAAGAAGTTGCTAAAGAGGTCAAAAAAGGGTCCTTAAGGGAGCCCCAATATCTGCAGCAAGTGGGCTTCCTCCCAGATCTCCCCTACTTTTCTGCAGTACATTAGGTGTTCGCTAGGTACTGTAGCAGCTACTGGCAATCGAACACACTTCTCCCAGTTTGGTAAATGGAAATCTAAAGTAATTCCTTTGTTTAATACAATCCTCTTGGCCAGGTGTGCTGGCTCATGCTTGTAATCCCAGTGCTTTGGGAAGCTGAAATAGGGGGTTTGCTTGAGGCCAAGAGTTCAAGACCAGCCTGGGCAAAATAGTGAGGCCCCCATCTCTCCAAAATATTAAGAAAAATAGCCAAGTGTGGTGGTGTGCACCTGCAGTCAGATCTACTTAGGAGGCTCAGGTGGGAGGATCACTTGAGCCTAGGAGTTTGAGGTTACAGCGAGCTATGATCATGCCACTGCACTCCAGTCTGGGCAACAGCATAAAACCCCGTCTCAAAAAAAAAAAAAAAAAAAAAAAAAAAATTCTCAAGGGTGTTGAGGGATGTCTGCTGGGCTGCCAAGGAAGTGGCAATAGAGGAAGCAATATCTGCCATGCTCAGGGACAGATTTCTTACCAATTTTTCCTGAGCACCGACTCCTATGTGTGCTACCAAAAATCTCAAAAAGAACACAAACCCAGAGCTGCTTACACCTCCTAGCAGGAGTCTAGTAAGCCTGGTGCATGACTTCAGGCTGCTGGCCCACTTGTATGACTTATTTCAAGGAGTAATATCTAGGGACACCCCAGAATGCCCAGTGTGCAGTATCCCACCGTTCATCAACTTTTCAAGCATAACATTGCCCATACCGTATTTGGGTCACCCTGGACTGCCCACAGAGAAAAATGTAGCCCTCAGGTGCACATAGCATCCCTTCTCCCATTTTATTGTTCAGTAGCCCATTCATAGGTATGAAGACATTGGCATTTGCCAGCCAGGTCTCAAATTAGTTATATGAACTTGGTTTCCCCCATTCAATATTGTTCATGAAGCCCCTACACAGAAAGCTAACAGTAGTCCAATTATTGTTTCCACTGTCAACACTGGGATGCTTCTCATCCAAGTAAAGGAATATAATGGGTCAAAAGTACTAGCCCACCAAGCTTTTATTACTTGTCATGATGTTTTGCCACCTTATGCCAATTAAGTCTACCCTTAGGCCAATTAAGTCTCCCTCTCATGTGGCAGGTGCCAGATCCTCACTCAGTAAGCCAGGGCTCAGGTTCTGTTGATATTCACTGTGCCACTATAATACTGGTAGAGTTTACTACTGGCAGGACGAGAAGGTTGCTGTAGCCTGTGACATGATGGGGTCTGGGATGACAGATCCAGCACTTCCCTTTGGTGGCCACAGCTTGGGAGAGCCTAACGAAGGCATTATGCTTCTAGGCCTCTGCTGTCACGTCCTTGTGGAAAAAGCAGACTGACAGGTTAGTGCCCCGCCCCTTACACTTCCTGCATCCTCGGGTATTCCCTACCTATGTGATAGAGGTTGGGCTGAGTGTAGTGTCCCAGTCTGACTGCTGCAGTCCCGAAGACTACCCATTCCCCTTGTTGCATGACCCAGGCCTTTTGGCTTCAGTTGTCCAGTCCGGGAAGGGAGGTTTGTCCTGTACAAACTTGACATGTCTGATAAGTTTACCCACCTGTATGGAAGGATCAGGTGTTCCTGGTGCCATTAACCCTAGCACTCTGGTACTCCTTGGTCCTGTCCTGTATCCCTGTGGATTTCATAGAAGAGAGGCACCTGGGGGAAGTATCACCTCTAGATTAGAGTCAGGGGGCCCTGTCTGAGGTGCTTTGGCAGCTTGAACCACCGACCACCTACAGGATGTGCACTCTAAATGGAGAAAGAAAAAAGAATGGTTGGGAACACTGAGATTGGAATTTTACAGGTGCAGCCTCATCAGGCAGTCACCTGGTCCACCTCTATCCACACCAAGCTCAGTGTTTCTCAAGATGTGTGCAGTGCTGTGTTTCCCTTGTATTGGAGTACAGTGCTTAGTGTCCATGCTGCCCTAGTCAAATCGAGGTGTCACCCCAATAGCAGGCTGTCCTGATGTCCTTTATTCAGTTGCTTTGTGAGTTGGCTGGTCCATCATTCAATGGCTCCATTGGCCTGTGGATGACAGAGTGCATGGAAAACCCATTGTATTGCATGAGAGTATGCTCACTGTCATGTTACTTGGGCAGTGAGGATTTTCCTTGGTCAGAGTGAAGTCCCATGGGGTATCCAAAACCATAAGTCCTCTCAAGAGCAGCTATGGTAGTCAGAGCATCCACATGAGTCGCATATAGAGTGCCTTCCAACAGCAAGCTGTTGCCATAGCCCTTGTCCCCACACATGGAATCTTTTAATAGTCCAATCACTGCTGCCATTCCCCTGACCAGATGGCTAGGCTGTTGGCAATGGCCCATGAGTCAGTAAAAATGTGGCAAGATATGGTGGTAGGTGAGAGGGGATGTGCCCCACTGTTATGGCTGAAATCCTTAGCTGTTAGGGGTCATAGCCCCTCTGGTGGCAGTGATGTTCTGTGTCACAAGCAACCAAAATGTCAATGCCTATAAAGCACTCAGTGGTGGGAACCATGGTCACTGACACTTGAAATGGCCCAGAGGGCTCCACCTACAAGCAGAGAAGCACCACAAGCAGATAAACACTATGTGTCACTGAGTCCATCCCCAAACTTCCTGCTTAATTTTTCCCCTAAAGGAACCTGGAAATACTGTCATGTGGCCTTCAGTATCCAAGAACTCCAAAGAAGTCGGAATTTCCATCTTTCCCCATTTTATCTTTTTTTTTTTTCTTGAGACAGGGTTTCTCACTGTTGCCCAGGTTGGAGGGCAGCCTCAACCTCCCAGGTTCAGACAATCCTCCAGCCTCAGCCTCCCACATAGCTGGGACTATGGGAAGCACACCACCACGCGTGGGTAATTTTTAAGTTTTTTGTAGAGACAAGGTCTCACATTGTTGCTTTGGCTGGTCTCTAACTCTTGGGCTCAAGGGATCCTCCTGCCTTGGCCCCACAAAGTACTGGAATTAGGTATGAGCCACTGCACCTGGCCCCATTTTATCTTGGTGGGGATCCAGAGACCATGGCCCCATTCCTATCTGTGCCATTCAGCCCAAGACATTTGGGTTTACAATGTCCCTTTATCAAATATATTCATCAACCAGGATGCACGCGACTTCCTTGGCTTTTCTCCATGTCTGAGACTGTGGTCCTTTAGACTTGAGTCTCCCTTTCTGTGATGGGCCACACTGTGCATGTGAGTTCCTCTCAGATGCTTCAGGGACTGTGTGAGTACCTCATCCCTCTTCTTTCTCTTAAGTGCCTTAGGGTATGTTTGAGTCACATAAGTGGCTAACAACCAAGGGATCCTGTGTGGTATTTCAGTTCCACCTTACTCTCTCTCTGCTTCCACCCATTCAGCCAGCTCAGTCACATCCACAGGGTGTGTTTGCATGTGACCTAAGGTCCCACGTATCACCCCTCCTTTCCCATAAAACGTGCCGCGCCAAGTCCAGCCTCTGCACCTGCAGGTTGACATCACTACCTCCTTTCACCAGGAAAACATGGTTCTGTCAGACTGAACCCGGTTCACTGTGCTAATTTTGTGAAGCAGGCTCATTGTACACTGGTTATCAACTTGCCTGAGTTCAATGAGATGGTGAGATGGAACACCCACACACAAGTTACATGAAGTGGGTTTATTACTTACAGATTGGCCCTGAGGCACAACAGAAGCCTGGAATTCATTGTGAGCCGATCTCCCAAGGCTCAAGAAAGCTACTGAGGGTGGATGGATTCTCACAAGTGGGGCATGTGTTCCACTTGCACTGCAGCTGAAGGACACCAGAAAGCAGCCGGCACTGGATTTAATACCCTGGGGAACCACATGACACGCTAGGCAAAAGTGTTGGCGGACGTCTTGTTTCTCAGAGGCAGACTGGAACAGAGAGAGCCTGAGCTGTTCTTGTCAGTTCCTCTTTATCGCAGGATGTTGCATTCCCAGCACATTCTACAGTCATTTTTGAGAACACAAGTGAGAAAGAGGGAAGAACTGGGCGAGTCCAAGGTCACCCGGAGAACTGTCCTGCAGCTTGTTCTTGAATGTTCAGATCAACTTTACCCATAATAGCCAAAAACTGGAAATAACCAATGCCCAACAATACACTGATAAACACATTGTGGTAAATTCATACAGCGAGATACCACTCAGTACTGAACAGGAATGAACTGCAGATACTTCCAATAATACTTGCAACATGGATGAGTCTTTAAAATGTGCTCAGCAAAATGACAATCTAAAATTAATTACTAGGCCAGGCGCGGTGGCTCAAGCCTGTAATCCCAGCACTTTGGGAGGCCCAGGCGGGAAGATCACCTGAGGTCAGGAGTTCAAGACCAGCCTGGCCAACAGGGTGAAGCCCCGTTTCTACCAAAAAATACAAAAATTAGCCCGGTGTGGTGGTGGGCACTGTAATCCCAGCTACTCAGGAGGCCGAGGCAGGAGAATTGCTTCAACCCGGGAGGCAGAGGTTGCAGTGAGCCGAGATCATGCCACTGCACTCCAGCGTGGGCGACAGAGCGAGACTCTGTCTCAAAATAAATAAAATGAAATAAAATAAATTACTAGATGATGCCATTTCTACAAAATGCTAGGGATTACAGATTTATTATGGAGTGACTGAAAGCAAATCAGTGGTTGCTTGGGATGGGGAAGTGGGAGACAGTGACTGGAAAGGATCCAAAGGGAACCTTTAGGGTGAAGCCAATGTTCCATATCTTGATGTGGTGTCAGTTACAAGGAAGCATGAATTTGTTACAATTCATCAAATTAGATGCACTTTAGAACAGTATATTATATATATAATATATTTTAATGTATTTTTAAATATATATATATATATTTTTTTATTTTTTTTCTTCTGAAACAGAGTCTTGCTTTATCACCCAGGCTGGAGTGCAGTGGCATGGTCTTGGCTCACTGCAACCTCTTCCTCCCAGGTTCAAGCGATTTTCCTGCCTCACCCTCCTGAGTAGTTAGGATTACAGGTGTGCCACCACGCCTGGCTAATTTTTGTATTTTTAGTAGAGACAGGGTTTCACCATGTTGGCCAGGCTGGTCTCGAACTCCTGACCTGAGATGATCCGCTCGTCTTGGCCTCCCAAAGTGCTGAGATTACAGGCACGAGCCACTGTGCCCGGCCTAGAAGAGTATATTTTATAAACTACAAATTATGCCTCAATAAAGTTGATTTAAAAGCAGACATAAAAATCGTTGTCTCATATCAAGCAAAGTCCCATGGAATAAAAAGAAAATAGTTGTCTTGGCCAGGCGCGGTGGCTCATGCCTGTAATCCCAGCACTTTGGGGGGCCGAGGCAGGTGGATCACCTGAGGTCAGGAATTCGAGATCAGCTTGGCAAACATGGTGAAACCCTGCCTCTACTAAAAATACAAAATTAGCTGCACATGGTGGCGCATGCCTGTAATCCCAGCTACTCAGGAGGCTGAGGCAGGAGAATCGCTCGAAACCAGGAGGCGGAGGTTGCAGTGAGCCAGAATTGCACCACTGCACCCCAGTGTGGGTGACAGAGTGAGACTCCGTCTCCAAAAAAAAAAAAAAAAAAAAAAGTCTCAGTTCATAGCAGCTTGTTTCTAACTATTAAAAGCTGGAAACAACCCAAACATTCAAGTGAATGGATAAACAAATTGTCACAATCCATACAATGACTGCAACTCAGCCATAAAAAGAACTCAGCTATTGCTATATACAGCAACATGGATGAATCTCAAAATAATTATGCCAAATAAAAGAAGCTAGACATAAAAAGAGTGCATACCATATGATTCTGTTATGTAAAACGACTACGGTGACAGCAGATCAGTGGTTGCTTGAGTAAGGGTTCTGGGATGGAAAGAGAGGATTACAAAGGAGCATGGGGGAACTGTGGGGTAATAGATGTATTCTACCTTGATTATGGTAATGGCTTCATGGATGTGTATATGTCAAGTGAATCTAATTGTATGCTTATAAAAATATACAGCATATTGCACATCAATTATCTTTCTAAGGCTGTTTAAGAAACACGAGACACTACATCTTTTTATTGGAACAGCTAAAATTTAGAAAAACTGACAACACTAAGTACTGGAGAGGATGTGAGCAACTGGAGCTCTCATACCTTACTCATGGGGATGCCATGTAATACAGACATTTTGCAAAAGTTTGGGAGTTCCTTACAAAATTAAATATACACTTACCCCACAACAGCAATCCCAGTACAAGAGAAATAAAAACAATTCACACAAAAAAACTCTATGCAAATGTTTATGGCAGCTTTGTTCAAAATTCAAATATTGGTAAATAACCCAAATATCCTTCAACTAGTAGATGGAAAACAAATTGTGGTATATCCACAGCATACTCAGCAACAAACGGGAATGAACTGTTAATCTACTCAGCAACATGGATGAATGTCAAAAGCATTATGCTAAATTAAAGAAGCCACATTTGAAAGGCTACATACTCTGTTATTCCATTTATATGACATTCTAGAAAAGGCAAAACTATAGGGACAGAAAATAGGTCAGCATATGCCAAAGTCTGGGGTTGGTGGAAATGGATTGCTACAAAATGCCATGAAGGAATTTTAAGGGATGACGGAATGGTTACATATTTTGATTGTGGTGGTGGTGGTGATGGTTATACAACTATGCGTTTGTCAAAATTCATAGAACTGTACACTAGAAGAGGTGAATTTTACTATCTATTTTTTAGGTCATCTCAGAGGTAAAAATGATCCCTTATGGCTTGCAAGGGTTATGTATCATAAAATTAGTTCAAAAGATCTAATTTGAACTCATCTAAGGTATTAGATGAGAGCTTTCAAAACAATATTAACTTTATTCTTCTCTGCAATATATAGACTTGCATAAATATGCATAACTGTTACCATGTGTTAAAATGAATCTAACCTTGGAAGTGTTATCTGAACAAACGGGTCAGGGAAGATACCCAGACTCCAAACACCATCCCCATGTCTTGTGAAAATAACTTCGAAAATGAAACTTATAATTCTTGATCAATTGTTATGTTGGATGTAACTGACATTTCTATATTCTTAAAAGGTATAAATATTTGTAGGACTTCAATGTCAAATCAGTGGGAGATCTGGTACTTCCAGCTGTCATATACATGGCTGAACAATTAAACACTTATGACTACCAGATTTTTAAACAAATATCTGGGTGTCTTAGCCTAGGTCCTTTAGAAATCAGAGCCCAAGGCAAGGATTAAAGCACTGGTATTTTATTTATTATTTATTTTTATGCTTTAAGTTCTAGGGTACATGTACACAACATGCAGGTTTGTTACATATGTAACAACCCAAATGTCCATCAATCATAGACTGGATTAAGAAAATGTGGCACATATACACCATGGAATACTATGCAGCCATAAAAAAGAATGAGTTCATGTCCTTTGTAGGACATGGATGAAGCTGGAAACCATCATTCTGAGCAAACTATCACAAGGACAGAAAACCAAACACTGCATGTTCTCACTTATAGGTGGTAATTGAACAATGAGAACACTTGGACACAGGGCGGGGAACATCACATACCAGGGCCTGTCATGGGGTGGGGGGAAAGAGGAGGGATAGCATTAAGAGAAATACCTAATGTAAATGACGAGTTGGTGCAGCAAACCAACACAGCACATGTAAGCACTGGTATTTTATTTGGGATATGTAAGAACAGAGAGGTGAGGGCCAGAAAAAAGGTAAGTGAAGCAAGGAACGATGCATGGCAATGTGATGTAATGCGTTACCTCACCGCAGGCTTCACAGTGAGCCAGGAAGATACACAGGGTGTTTGCCAAATGCATTTACTTAGCCAAACACATTTGCCAGACAACTTGTATGTCTTCTCTGGAAGGCATGCAAGGCAAGACCGTGGCTGAGAGGAGTTCACAGGAGGGAGACAGGAGGGGGCGTTTGCCTGCCAGGCTCCCTCCTGTCGGCATTTCATTAATCAAGGCCCTCCAGAGGGAGTTGACTCCTCCATAATTCTGGATCATTGCCTTACCCGTCAGCAGAAGCTCAAGGGATTGATGGGGTTGATGGAATCTGAGACAGTGCTCTAGAATCTGTGTTTCATACAGGATGAGATATAAATGAAATAAATGCTAAATAATGACACAAGGTACCTTGCCGAGAGAGGAATCATCCACCTGGAAGGGTAGGGTGTTTGTGAATAATGCAGGGTGGGAGAGAAGGCTTTACTGAGGAGACGGACTTAAAGAATGTGAATGATGTGCTCACAGAGGCCACAGGAGAGAAATTATAGCCAGGAGAACAACCTGAAAGACAAAGGAAGGACATGGCGGCATAAAAGCAGGTAACACACTGTACTCAGGAAATGGCTGGCATCCTGAGATATGGGGTGGAATACAGTACAGGGCTTTGTAAAGTCAGCTTGGAGTCAGATCACAGAAAGCCTTGACAAGGAACTGAAAATGGGTTCTGAGGGCCAGAAGCCATTCAAGATTCCCAAAGGGAAAACCACAAATCAGCTTGTTTCCAGGACATAATTCTGCAGCAGTTGCTAGAATTACATCAGAAAGGAGGTTCAGACAGGATACTAGAAGGGGCCTCCCTTCCATAGTAGAAGTGTTTGTAGTGAACAAAAATTAAAATTTCAAAGATGGTAACTGTCAGAATACAGAAAAACAAAACTTAAATGTGTGCAGCAGGAGGAAAGTAAACAAAAAAGCTAACCACCTTATTACAAGTCCACCGTGACAAGACTAGAGCGTCCATCATCAACTTTTAGTGCCTCAATGTTAAGTATGGACAAATGAGCAGTAAAATGGTCATCAGATATTTCAAGAACACTTCTAAGAGCAGAGACAGAGGTATAAACAAACAGGGGAAGGGGAAGAAAGAAAAAAAAAAGTTGATTCAGGGAACAGAAGAAATTTAAAAACAATTGACATTAGAGAGATAATGAATTCATATTTCTAACAGCATTTTTTCCAGAAAAAAAAATGAGCTAACTCTTGGAAATTAAAACCATAGAGCAGAAAAATATATATAGCAGAAAATTTAGATAGCCAACAGAAAGGTAGAATATAAAGCTGAGAAAATCATCCTAAATTTTTTTAAAAAGGCAAAAGGTTAAAAATGGAAAACAAGAGAAAAAGAAAACTTAGAGGTACATTTCAGAAAATCCCACATTCAACTAATAAAACTCCCCCTCTCCCACAAAAAAAAAAAAAAAGTGATAAAATCAAAATATCCCAGAACTGAAGCACATAACTTGCCAGATTGAAAAAGCTCACTAAGTATTTACCATTATGAATTAAAAAGCACCCACAATGGCTGGGCTCGGTGGCTCACACCTGTGATCTCAGCACTTTAGGAGGCCGAGGCAGACGGATCACTTAAGGTCAGGAGTTTGAGACCAGCCTGGCCAATGTGGTGAAACTCCGTCTCTACCAAAATACAAAAATTAGTCAGGCATGGTCGCATGTGCCTGCAGTCCCAGCTACTTGGGAGGTTGAGGCAAGAGAATCGCTTGTACCTGGGAGATGGAGGTTGCAGTGAGCCAAGATTGCGCTACTACACTCCAGCCTGGGCGACAGAGTGAGACTGTCTCAAAAAAAAAAAAAAAAAAAAAAAAAAAAAGCACCCACTAAGGCGTAATATGAAATTTCAGAACACCTGAGATAAAGATCCTAAAGCTGCCAGAGGGGAAAATTACAGGTCACAAATAAAAGCTCTGCAGTCAGGATAGCACAGGATTTCAACAGCAGGAATGAAATCTAGAACAACAATGAATAAATGCATTTAAAACTGCTTACCTACAATTCCATGATCAAACTATCAAAGGAGTGAGAGAGTAAAATAAACCCATTTCACTCAGGCAAAGGCCTTGAAAAGATTATATATCCCAATTACCTTCCCTGAGAAGCTGAAGGATCTACTCCACCAAACAGGAAAGTAAACCAAAAAGCAGCAGCTATGGGATCCAGGAGACAGGAGAGGAACTAAGAAATGACCAGGGTGAAGGTAAAGAGAAATCCCAGGGCAGGAGCTATGCCAGAGGTCTAGAGAATAGCCAAGGCACAGTGGCTCACACCTGTAATCCCAGCACTTTGGGAGGCCAAGGTGGGTGGATCACTTGAGGTCAGGAGTTCGAGATCAGCCTGGCCAACATGGTGAAACCCACTCTCTACTAAAAATAAAAAAATTAGCTGGGTGTGGTGGTGCATGCCTGTAATCCAAGCTACCCAGGAGGCTGAGGTGGGAGGATCACTTGAACCCAGGAGGCGGAGGCTGCAGTGAGCCAAGATCACACCACTGCACTCAAGCCTGGGCAACAGAGTGAGACCTTGTCTTCAAAAAAAACAAGAATAACCAAGATGCCTGTTCTGGGCTGAGTTTTGTCATTCCAAAAGTCATGTTAAAGTTCTAACCACAGTATCTCAGTATGTGACTGTATCTGGAAATAGGGCCTTTAAAGAGGTAAGTGAGTGAAAATGAAGTCACTAGGGTGGGCCCCCATCCAGTATGACCAGCGTCCTTTTTCTTTTCTTGTAAATTGATGTCCCATTCCAACTAGCATCTTTTTAAGGTAAGGAAATTTAGACACAGAGAGACACAAAGGGAAGACCATGTGAAGACACAGGAAGACGGCCATTTACAAGGAGGCCTCTGAAGAAACCAACCCTGGCAACACCTTGCTCTTTCCATCTCCAGAATTGTGAGAAAATTAATTTCTCTTACTTAAGCCACCCAGTCTGTGGTACTTTGCTATGGCAGCCCTAGTAAATGAATACAGCACCCAACCTAGCACAGGGGAACCAGGAAAGATTAAGAAAAAACAAGAATTTGATGTATATACGAGATTACATAATGCTTTCAGAGATTTGGGGGATGAATTCATCAATCCACAGGAAAAGAGGCAAACAAATGAGGTAAAAGTGAGGGGGGAAAAGTGGTCTGAGAAACACAATCATGGTACACTATGGCTCATGATGAATATTTAGCTAGTAAATAAGATGAACTTAGAATGCTGACTTAACCAAAGGTTGAGAAACAACTGTGGTGTGGTGTGGGTGGATATTATGAAAGAGCTAAATTCTTATCTACCATGAGGAAATCAACAGGTAATAACACAAATGGAAAAATAAAGAAGTGGCGATATAAGCACATTATTTAAATATGGAGGCAAATGCCAATAAATAATGCAAAAATACTTAAAGTGGCTGCCTTTGGAAGTGATAATCAGGAGTAAGGTGGAGGACCGCCCCTTTTCATGTAATCTTAATGGAGCTATTTGAATTGTTAACAACTCATAGGCGTTCGTGAATAATGTAAGAATTTTAAAACCTAAACAGACCACTAAAGACCTTTTTATTATTTTTAAATTGTTTTTTAATATATATATATATAGATATTTTTGAGACAGAGTCTCACTTCGTGGCCCAGACTGGAGTGCGGTGGGATGATCTCAGCTCACTGCAACCTCCACCTCCCAGGTTCAAGCGACTCTCCTGCGTCAGCCTCCTGAGTAGCTGGGATTATAGGTGAACGCCACCATGCCCAGCTAATTTTTGTATTTTTAGTAGAGATGGGGCTTTGCCATGTTGGGCAGGCTGGTCTTGAACTCCTGAGCTCAGGTGATCTTGGCCTCCCAAAGTGCTGGGATTACAAGCATGAGCCACTGCGTCCGGCCTAAAGACCTTTTTAAACAGAGTTGCTGATCCTCTTAGCCAGACACAGAACAAGTGTGTTAAATAAATGAGACATGAGACATCTAATGGTGACAAGATTTTTTAACAGGCCATGTTAACTGAAATGAGGAGGACACTGAGGGGACAACAGGGTCAGGAAACTTTTTTGAAGGTGTAGTGTTAATATGATGGCACTTGGGCTGACAGTGTCCTCCTCAGAAGTTGCTGCCTAGGGGCTCTTTAAAACAAAATAGCTGGATTTCCATGCCTGCCCCTGCGTGTTCTTTTTGCCTTGCCAGTTGTCTTGCTCTGACTTCTTCCCAAGTGGGCTTTCATGATGTCTTGATGATGAACCTTCATGACGTACTCTACAAGACTAGCCTTTTAGTAAGCACTTTTTTTTTTTTTTCTTTTTTTTTCTTTTTTTTTTGAGACGGAGTCTCGCTCTGTCGCCCAGGCTGGAGTGCAGTGGCCGGATCTCAGCTCACTGCAAGCTCCGCCTCCCGGGTTCACGCCATTCTCCTGCCTCAGCCTCCCGAGCAGCTGGGACTACAGGCGCCCGCCACCTGGCCCGGCTAGTTTTTTTGTATTTTTTAGTAGAGATGGGGTTTCACCGTGTTAGCCAGGATGGTCTTGATCTCCTGAACTCGTGATCCGCCCGTCTCGGCCTCCCAAAGTGCTGGGATTACAGGCTTGAGCCACTGCGCCTGGCCTAGTAAGCACTTTTATATCTCTGTTAAATGTGGCAAGTAGAGAAAAAACTGTATAGCCGTCACTTAGATGAAATACAGCAATGTGACCAAGCCTGTTATAAAAATCATGTTTGTTTTACTTATTTTCCTTTCTCTCTGTCCTTAACTTCCTCCAGGCAGGACTGTTTGCACGTATTTTGGTAGAGGGTAGTCACTAATAAGTGATTAACTTCATATTCTAATCCCCAGGGGCTGCTTACAAGATTAATGAACTTGTTTTTCTTGTAAAGAACAATGATCCTTGGGTCATGCTGACCTCTTTGATGGCATCCAGAAGTTTGACTGGCCAAGGGATGCAAGGAGCTTTGATAATCAGAGGCTCTCACTTCCCATATACCTACCTTACTCATAAAAGCCACCGGTTACGTGCAAAGGGAGACTGAATTTGAGAATTTGCCTCTCCCACCCTCATGCTTTGGTCAAACTGAATAAACCTTTCTCTGCTCTGAAGCACCAATGTGTCAGTGTTTGGCTTACTGCGCATCAGGTACTTGAACCTAACTTTTGGGGTTCTGCAACAGATTCTGGCAACCATGCCAGGGCTAGCATGGCAGTAGGCCCCGGCCAGGTTAGGCGAACGAGTGCCCCAGCAGCTGCCCAGGTGTGTTGGTCAGGGGGCCCTAAAGTCACTCTTCTAGGTCAGTGTGGGCTGCTGTTGGTGCTCTAGAAGCTTAGAGCAGAACAACAGCTCAGACTGCTATCTGGACTTCCGGTTTTGGAATGAAGGGTAAGTCACTGCAGTGCACACAGCCATATCTCACTCTCTCTGCTTGTATTGTGAAGAGGGCCCTTTTGGGGGAGTAATAGAATGGTGGACTATGCCCATTTGCTTGTTTGCTTTCCTGTAGGAGTTTGGTTTTCTGTTTGTGATTTTTTTTGTTTTTTTTGTTGTTGTTTGGTTTCATTTGGTTGTCTCTGTGTGTGTGTGTGTGCGCACGTGTGTGGTGTGTTATGTGAAAAGACTGAACATGGCAAATTCGAATTGATCCCAGAGGGTAGCATCATTGGCTGCATTCTCCAGAACTGGGCCACTTTCAGCTATCAGCCCATGAAGAAAAATAAAATTTTTTTTTATTGTAATGCTGCTTGGCCTCAATATGCCTTAGAATTTGGGAAAAAATGGCTGACAAACGGTTCTTTAAGTTATGCTACTATAATGCAACTGGAACTATTTTGTAAGAGCAGAGAAAATAGGATGCAAGCCTGTATGTTCAGGCTTTTATACTCTTGTATCGGAATGAACCTACTTTCAAAAGAGGTATAATTTGATGCTGCAAAAGGAAAAACAGCCCAAACCTAAGGTTTTGGACTCCCCACCATTAGATGGGGAAGACAGGGCACTGCCTGATGCTTTGAATCCCCTGAATAATCATCCTGATCCTCTGCCCGCCAGTCAGCTATGGCTCCAGCACCTCCGCCTCCTTATGGGATTGTCTGGAGCAGGAGGGGAACACCCCCAAACCTGTCCTCCCCATGAATTTAGGAAAGGTTGTGGCATCCCCCCTTCCTGCAACTGACAGGAAACCCAATTTGGCCTGGGACCCACTGGTCCCTTAGTAGGGCCGTTTCCTCTGCGTCAATTCCCCACTGCAGGACTTGAATGGACAACAGGTTGGCGTGATGTGGGTACATTTCCTTTTCCCACTTTGGAGCTGTTCAGGTGGAAAAACAATAATCCCCCCTATCCCAATCCAAGCAAATGGCTGGGCTATTCTTGTCTGTATTTCTGACCTATCACCCCACAAGGGCAGATATTCACTTTGTTAAAAGTGCTGCCCACAGCAGAAGAAAGGCGTGTGGTCACAGAAAAGGCTAGGGAAGAGGTAAACCGGCCCAACAATCACCCCTGGCCGACAGACTCAGTCCCTAACACAGACTAGTTGGGATGTAAATGATGGGGCCTTTCCCACTTAGGGCACTATGAGAATTGCATCCTTGAAGGTTTGAAGAAAGGGGTTACTCAGTTTAAGAGCCTCAACAAGGTACAGGAAGTATAGCGGCAAGAATATGAGGACCCTTTGTAATTCCTAGAAAGACTCCATCAGACATGTGGAAAGTAGGTTGACGCTAACTAACCCTGAGGCACTGGACAATCAGAGAATGGCCAATGTGACCTTTATCAGCCACAGTGCCCTGATATTCAAAGAAAACTGCAAAAGGTAAATGGGATCTTTAGTTGCCAATCTCACATTTAGTGGAGTTAGCTTTTAAAGTATACTATGCTCAGGATGAGGCTCAGGAAAAGTGCAAATTGAAGCAACAAGTAACTCACTGGCAGCTGTGCTTGACTACCAACCTAGGGGAAAAGGAAGAAATCAAAGAGGGGTTCACGCCCCCTTCAGAAAAAAACAATGTCCCTCCTAAGAAGGAGGGACACTGGAAAAAGGGCTGTCCCAAATTGACCACAGCAGCTGGCAAGTGCAGTCTCCCTCAAAATCAGATGAGGAGAGAGAATAGTATTTAGATGAAGACTGATGTGTCCCAGGGACTCCCTCAGACTTGGAGCAATATCCCCACAGGATTCCTAGACACAACTGACAGTGGGGAACAGAATGATTGACTTTTTAGTTGACAGAGTGCCACGTATTAAGTAATTAACAATTGTCTCTCTCCGACTTTGGGAAAAACCATTACTGTTACAGGGATATTGGGAGACACCATTACCCCTTTCTACAATCCTTAGGTTACCATTTAGGAGAGACCAGCGTAGGGCACAGTTTCTTGCACATGCTTAATACCCAGTGCCCCTCCTGGGCTAGGATTTGCTTGCCAAATTGTATGCTCAACTTGTCTTTCCCCTTAGAT
Source organism: Theropithecus gelada (assembly GCF_003255815.1). Lineage (NCBI taxonomy): Eukaryota > Metazoa > Chordata > Mammalia > Primates > Cercopithecidae > Theropithecus > Theropithecus gelada. The sequence continues at coordinate 94,402,228 of NC_037681.1, forward strand.
GCCTAGATACAATGATTCCTTCTCAACAAGTTTGCAGGTTTCAAATACTCCTGCTCCAACCAGAAAATGAAGAGGTTCAGGACATTCCCGAAGAAATTCTCATGCAGGTAAGGAGAGATGTTTGGGCCCAAGGGAAGCCAGGGAGAGTGATCACAGCCAAATCCATAAAAATTAAATTAAAAGAGAGAGAGAATATCCATTAAAGGAAGTGGCATGAAAGGGTATTCAACCACTCTTGGAAGCCTTTTTTGGCACAAGGACTGATTTGGTCCTGTAATTCTCCTTTTAACATTCCTGTTTTACCATCATACAAGTCCCATTAAGACAGCTACGGTTTGTGCAAGACTTAGGGCTAGTAATGAAAGTCTAGGACATATACCCTATGGTACCTAACCCCTATAGCTTGCTGATCACTTTATCAGGAGAACTAGGTTGGTTTACAGATTTGGATTGTAAAGATGCCTTCTTTTGCATTAGACAAGGAGTCACAAGAGATCTTTGCATTTGAATCGCTGAGGCTGGGACACAGGTCAATCAGCAGTACTGTTAGTGTTATCTCAAGGATTTAAAAATTCCCCCACAATCTTTGGGAAACTTTTGGCATGGAACTTAAGGGACCTCTGGCTGACAGAAGGAATGCTTTTACAATATGTGGATGAAGCCTTTGTTGCAAGACCTTCAGAGCTTTCCTTGAAAATACCATCCAAATACTGAATTTCCTAGTGGAAACAGGCTATTGGGTTTCCAAAAAGAAAGCCCAGATCTGCCAAAAGATAGTAAAATACTTAGGGTCTGAACTGAATAAGGGGCACAGAAACCTTCCCCCAGGCCACCTAGAGGCCATCGCCTTGGTAACTGTCCCCATCTCCTGTAAACAACTGCAACTGTTTCTAGGAATGATGGGATTCTGTTGAATTTGGATTCTGAATTTTGGACTTATGGTAAAACCCCTTTATGAGGCCCAAAAAGGAAAAAAATCTGAGCCCCTGATCTGGGCTTCAGAATGCCAAAATTAAAAGTCAAAGAGGCTGAGCACAGTGGCTCATGCCTGTAATCCCAGCACTTTGGGAGGCTGAGGTAGTCAGATCACTTGAGGTCAGGAGTTCGAGACCAGTCTGGCCTACATGGCTAAACCCCATCTCTACTAAAAAATACAAAAAGTATCCAGGCATGGTGGTGGGTGCCTGTAATCCCAGCTACTCAGGAGGTTAAGGCTAGAGAATCCAGGAGGCGGAGGTTGCAGTGAGCTGAGATCGCGCCACTGCACTCCAGCCTGAGTGATAAGAATGAAACTCCATGTCAAAATAAATAAAGTCAAAGAAAAGTTAAAGACTGCCTCTGTGCTGGGCCTTCCAGATTTAAGAAAACCCTTTAATTTATTTGTGCACAAAAAACAAGCCATGGGCTCGGGAGTCCTAACTCAAAGCTTGGGAACTGATTGAAGACTGACTGCCTATTTCTCTAAACAGTTTGACCTGGTGGCGAGGGTTGGTCCCCCTGCCTCCGAGCAATGGCTGCAACTTGCAACCTCTTGTAGGAGGCTGAAAAGCTAACTCTAGCTCAGCTCATCACTGTCCACACACTGCATCACATTTCCCCTCTCTTACAGCAAAAAGGTGGGTATTGGCTGACCTCTGAGAGGTTGCGAAAATACCAAGCCATCCATCCTCCTTGACAATCCAGAGGTGAAGTTAAAGGTGTTCTCAGTTCTTAACCTTGCTACCTTAATACCTCCAGAGAAGGAGCCAGGGCCCATACATAAGTGTCTTCCAATTAATGAACAGGTCTTTCCAAGGCAACCAGACCTGGCAGATCAGCCCCTGCTGCCCTCCAAACTAGGACTGTTCACAGATGCAAACAGCTTCATAGACCATGGACATCATCATGTTGAATTTGAGGTCATTACCTTAAAAGGAATTAAGGAAGCCAAAGCCTTATTGCTAGGCACCTCAGCTCAGTGGGCCAAGGTGCCCTTATGCATGCCCTCCAATGGGGTAAGAAAAAAATTATGAATATTTATATAGACTCCCAATATGTTTTCTTGGTGGCACATGCCCACGGAGCTATGTAGAGGTCTTTTGACTAGCAAAAATAAAGAAATCAAACATACTTCTGATATTTTGGCCTTATTAGAATCTGTAAAAGGCCGGGCATGGTGGCTCACGCCTATAATCCCAGCACTTTGGGAGGCTGAGGCGGGTGAATCACCTGAGGTCAGGAGTTCGAGACCAGCCTGGCCAACATGGTGAAACCTCGTCTCTACCAAAAAATACAAAAATTAGCCAGGCATGGTGGCACGTGCCTATAGTCCCAGCTACTCAGGAGGCTGAGGCAGGAGAATCACTTGAACCCAGGAGGCAGAGGTTTCAGTGAGCCGAGATTGTGCCACTGCACTCTAGCCTGAGCAACAGAGCGAGACTCCATCTCAAAAAAAAAAAAAAATCTGTAAATGCCCCCTCTAATAGTGGCTATCATCCACTGTCCCAGCCAGCAAAAAGGAGACTCCCGAATAGCCAAAGGAAATCAACTTGCAGACCTGGCAGCCAAGCAAGCCACAAAAACATTGGACTTTGAGGCTTTCTTAGTCCCATTAATACCTCACATGGATCTGACCAAGTTCCAACCTTGCTATACCAAAGGAGATTTAAAGTGAGCCAAGGAATGGGGATTCACATCCCAGCCCTGGCCCATCCAGGCTGGAAATGTAATCCGGAAGGTATCATATTGGTTCCCAGTGCCCTCCTTAAAGATACAGTGGGCCGGGCGCGGTGGCTCAAGCCTGTAATCCCAGCACTTTGGGAGGCCGAGACGGGCGAATCACAAGGTCAGGAGATCGAGACCATCCTGGCTAACCCGGTGAAACCCCGTCTCTACTAAAAAGTACAAAAAACCAGCCGGGCGAGGTGGCGGGCGCCTGTAGTCCCAGCTACTCGGGAGGCTGAGGCAGGAGAATGGCGTAAACCCGGGAGGCGGAGCTTGTAGTGAGCTGAGATCTGGCCACTGCACTCCAACCTGGGCAACAGAGCGAGACTCCGTCTCAAAAAAAAAAAAAAAGATACAGTGAGCCCGTTTCATCAAAGCATCCATTACAGAAGAGATGCAACCCTTCAATGGCATGTGAGTTCTTGACTGGCCCTGACATGCAACGGATCATTCAAAATGTGATCCATCAATGCATGCTTTGTGCCCAAACTGCCCTAAAACTGGACCCCACCCCTGTTTGGGGGTACAATATCGAGGAAACTCTCCATGCAAGGACTGGCAAGTTAATTTCATCACAATGTCACGGGTGCCTGGATGCTACAGGACATCTTTTTGTACAAAAAACATCTTTTTGTTTTTTGTAGACACATTTACAGGATGGGTAGAGGCATACCCTATCTGAACAGAAAGGGAGCTGAAGTGGCCCACACTATACTAAAGGGATAACTCCCCAGTATGAACTCCCTTTGACGATTCAGAGTGACAGTGGTGTGGTGTTCATCTCTCAGGTAGTACAGGAAGTGTCTCAAGTCCTAGACACGGAATGAAAACTTCATGCAGCACAGCCACAGCCCACCGGAAAGACTGAAAAAACGGATTCAAACTATTTAAAGAACAACTAGGCCAGGTGTGGTGGCTTATGCCTATAATCCCAGCACTTTGGGAGGCCGAGGCAGGCGGATTACTTGAGCCCAGGGGTTCGAGACCAGCCTGGCCAACATGGCAAACCCCATCTCTACTAAAAATACAAAAAATTAGCCAGACTTGGAGGCACATGCCCTAGTCCCAGCTGCTTGGGAGGCTGAGGTACATGAATTGCTTGAACCCGGGAGGTAGAGGTTGCAGTGAGCCGCTATCGTGCCACTCCACTCCAGCCTGGGTAACACAGTGAGACTCTGTCTCAAAAAAAAAAAAAAAGGAACAACTGCTGCTCAAGTGTGCCAGGAAACTAATCTAACTTGGGACAAAGTACTACCTTATCTCCTGCTGAGGATTTGGGTCATTCCCTGAAACAGGCTCTAGTTGAGCCCTTTAGAAATTATGTATGAGAGACCTTTCCTAGCCACCCTGGGGCTAAGATCAGGCTATAAATTCTTAGAAAGGGAAGGAGCTATTAGATATTATTTAAAATTGCTAAATGAAATACCGACTTCTCTTCATGAGTTTGCTTCTTCCCCACGGACATGCTACTTCACCCCTTCTAGGCTACAGACCAAGTCCTACTTAAAACCTGGAGGGAGAACGGACTGGATCACCCACTGGCCCCTCAAAGGGTAAGACCCTGCGAGGTCCTTCTGACCATACATTCATCAACTGGGCAGGAGTTAAACCGTGGGTACATTATGCCTGGATAAAAACTGCCTCCCCCGCCAGCACGACCTACCAGGTTAATAGACCTGAATGGACATGTGAACCAACTAAAAACCTGAAGCTGCTTTTCAACAAAACATCCACAGAGAAGTAAAGCCTTCTTGCTAAGCACCACAGTACTTTATGGCTTAACGGTGTCCGCTGAAACCAATCTTTTCTTACAATGGGCACATGATGCAGATAGGCTACAGAAGCTCGTAGGGTTGGAGGGCTGTTACCTATCTCTAGCACTTTGGTATTACCTTGGTGGGTCTTGCTCTTACAAGGAAACAACTGGGTACAGTAACAAACTTTTATGAAAAACTATTCCAAAGAAAATCAGGTCTCTGGTGTGCTAACAGGAGAAATGTAAGGCTATGGCCTGGCATTAATACAACCCTTCACAACCCAGGTCACAGAAAATCTTTTACTATAAGTCAGACTGTTCAACAAACTTTTGAATACACTCCTCCTCTCCTGAAGGAATTTCCCTTGGCAGCCCCCCAAATTTTGGCTATTAACAGCCGCTATACTGAGGAAGGTTTCTATCAAGCTTGGGATGATTATCTTCGAATGACCGTGCTCCCTTACCCTTACCCTTACCCTGCCACTGGCCACATAAATCAAATTGCCCCTTTACATTGGGAACAAAAAAACCCCCCAGCACTCTTATGATAACTGGCCAAATATCACTAAGAATATGGGTTGGATGCTCCCCCCACCAATGTGAACATACCTCAGGGCTGCAACAAACTGACTGGTTTGCTACCTACTGGACACAGACCAGGAATTCAAACGGCTAGCTTCATATGGAATGCAATGGCTATGTGGGACTAATCTTTGGCCCTGATTACCCATTGGCTGGATAGGACAATACGCTCTGGGATTCCCACAGGTCCAGGGTCATTTGGCAAAAACCAACGGACAACCTGGAAATTTCCCAAATGTGTTGCACCAATGGACCAAGTCGGTTTTCCACTCGTATGACCATCTCCTCTCCATTTCTGTTCCCCAAGTTAGTTTAGAAAATGTTATCTGACATGTTGAGATCCTAACAAATTATACCCAGCATGTGCTGAAGGATACATTCAAAGGCATCTCTTTAGTCACCTCTCAGATGACTATGATGAGAAAAGCAGTTTTGTAGAACCACATGGCCCTCAATGTCTTCACGGCTGCACAAGGAGAACTTGTGCCATAATGAAAACTGAATGCTATGCGTACATTCCAGACAATTCAGGAAACATCACCATGGCCCTTCAAGATATGTACAAACTGATGCTGTGTCCAACCTCATGATGTCACTAAGCCAATGATTATCTTCATACTTCCGGTCAGTACCCTCTTGGTGGAAAAAATTACTGGTAATTCTGGCTATGACTATAGGAACAGGAACACTCCTTGGTTGTGGATTATATTGCTGCTGCACTATGTATGTGGGATTGCAGGATCCCCCTTCTGAAGCTCCTGACACTCTGTTCAACAATGTTACAACAAACTTGCCTAAGTCCCAGGACATGTGAATATTTTTCAACTGCAGGTAAATAAGTTCCATTCCTCAGCCCCCTAGGAATGCCCCTTGTCAGCGGGAAGTAATTAGACTGAGTCAACACCCCAACTCAAGACTGAGGAATGGAACAGTGTCAGTGGGGATACTGTAACCCAGTCTATACTATAAAAATCATCAGATGTTTATTTTACTTATTTTTCTTTCTCTGTCCTTAACTTCCTGCAGGCAGGATTGCTTGCACGTAGTCATTTTGGTAGAGAGTAGTCACTAACAAGTGATTAACTCCGTATCCTAACCCTCAGGTGCTGCTTGCAAGATTAATGTACTTGTTTTTCTTTTAAAGAACAATGATCCTTAGGTCACACTGACCTTCTTGATGGCATCCAGAAGTTTGACTGGCCGGGGGCCACGAGCAGCTTTGATCATCAAGGAAAGCCCCCAATTACGTGCAAAGGAAGGTCATATTTGAGAATCTGCTTCTCCCGCCCTCATACTTTGGCCAAATTGAATAAACCTTTCTAAGCATTAATATGGCAGTGTTTGGCTTACTGTGCGTCGGGTACATGAACCTAACTTTTAGTGTTCTACAACAGCAACCTATAAGGCTGTACCTGAGCTAATCAGGTACAGCCAAGAACAGCTGAGCTACAGTATCTCCTTAAAATCAGGGTCCAGATGTTGTTAATAGATAAGAGAAGAGAAAATAACTGTCATGTGCAACATCAGACATTCAGTAACACAAATCCTCAACATCAAATGCTTTAAAATATGAAGCCAATGGCTGGGCATGGTGGCTCATGCCTGTAATCCCAGCACTTTGGGAGGCCAAGGCAGGAGGATCGCTTGAGCTCAGGAGTTCAAGACCAGCCTGGGCAACAAAGTGAGACCTTATCTCTACCAAAAATTTAAAAATAAATAAACAAATAAAAATAATTAAAAAATGAAGCCAGGTTGCTCAAGTATTCATCAAGTATTTACTGAGGCTTACTATGTGTTATGATGATGAGATACTTCTTTGAGCCATCAAAGAGAAGTTTCTGGCTTCCTCTGCAACTAAAAACAATTACCCTCCCCAACGATCGGTCTGTGTGTTCCACAGGTATAGAAGCAGAAAAGACAACTAGGAAAAAGTGAAGGTAGGCCAGGCATAGTGGCTCATGGCTGTAATCCCAACACTTTGGGAGGCTGATGTGAGTGGATTCGCTTGAGCTAAGGAGTTTGAGACCAGCCTGAGCAACACGGCAAAACCTGGTCTCTATTAAAAAAAAAAATACAGGCCGGGCGCGGTGGCTCACGCTTGTAATCCCAGCACTTTGGGAGGCCAAGGCAGGTGGATCACCTGAGGTCGGGAGTTCAAGACCAGCCTGACCAACATGGAGAAACCCTGTCTCTACTGAAAATACAAAATTAGCCGGGGTGGTGGCACATGCCTGTAATCCCAGCTACTTGGGAGGCTGAGGCAGGAGAATCGCTTGAACCCGGGAGGCAGAGGTTGCGGTGAGCCGAGATCGCGCCATTGCACTCCAGCCTGGGCAAAAAGAGCGAAACTCTGTCTCAAAAAAAAAAAAAAGAAAAAGAAAAAATACAAAAAATACAAAAAATTAGCCAGGCATTGTAGTCCACACTTGTAGTCCCAGCTACTAGGGAGGCTGAGGTGGGAGGATCACTTGAGCCCAGGAGGCGGAGGTTGCAGTGAGCCTAGATGGCACCACTGCACTCTAGCCTGGGTGACAGAGCAAGACCTTGTCTTCAAAAAAAAAAAAAAAAGGGTAAACCACAAAACCACAACTCCACTGTAAGAGGAGAGGCAACTGCAGAAAGATCCCAGGAGGTTATATTCAACAACAGAGCAACAATACAGTAGTCTTGCCAGATATCCACAGCCTTTAAATGGACATATTCTACTTGGTTCATCACCTTTATAATCTATAAAAGTTTTCAAGTTTTCTGGATAGTTCTATCCAGTTGATAACAATTACCCTGCCAAGTAAATCACTCACTATAATTGAATAAACCAGCAATCTGGTTTATCAGTCCGTCTCTCTTGCTCAATTGACAATCCCTAAAAGTTCATCCATTCCTGTGTGAGACGGTATATCTGACAATTCAGTCAAAGGAAGTTGGTCAAATCCCACAACTGACTGCCAAAGACAGAAATATCTAAACACAAAAATACTACAACTAATTACAGGTAGTAACTAGGTTCTAAAGAAATTATCTCCTAAGTAGATTTTAATATAAATTTTGAACAGTTATAGAAAATAAAGATGGCCTTTGGGTCAATAACAGAACATACCAAAAACACTAAAAATTTCTGTACATAAACACACGCATATCACAAGTCTAGTCAGAAAGAAATACACAGAAAAACAAGATAGAATTTTAAACAATAATTTGCAAGGGAAGTTCTTAATGCTTTAGTTCTAAAATATTGTCTTCCTTTAGAAAAATTTAAGACTGGCCTGTAATCCCAGCACTTTGGGAGGCCGAGATGGGCGGATCACGAGGTCAGGAGATCGAGACCATCCTGGCTAACACGGTGAAACCCCGTCTCTACTAAAAATACAAAAAACTAGCCGGGCGAGGTGGCGGGCGCCTGTAGTCCCAGCTACTCGGGAGGCTGAGGCAGGAGAATTGCGTGAACCCGGGAGGCGGAGCTTGCAGTGAGCTGAGATCTGGCCACTGTACTCCAGCCTGGGCGGCAGAGCAAGACTCCGTCTCAAAAAAA